>NC_133201.1:3572700-3680200 GCF_958299795.1 Porites lutea
ATGAGTGAGTTGTACCATAAAGTTTGTTCAAGAAATTGTTTCTCGGACGTTATGTTTTCATCAAAATTGACTTCCGCCCAGATTGAAAGTATCTCTTTTATAAAGTTATTCTTAATCTTGAGATTCTCAATGGTATCTTTCTTGTTTAAATTACTAGTGAGGACTATTGTGCCTCCAAATCGCTCTAACTCTAAGTCAAAAAAATATTTCCATTTTCCCTGGTTCTCTTCATCCAGATATTTTTTAATCCATGTAGCTTTCAGGGACTTGTTAAAAGACTGTATGTCTATCATTTTAAGTCCTCCATTAGCATAATCGTTTGTTATAATGTCTCGTTTGATTTTATCTCCTTTTCCATTCCAGAGGAATGAAAAAAATAACTTGTTTACTTCTTCGATAATTTTCACATTTGTATGTAAAGGTGAGAGCACATAAACGAGCTGAGAGGCAACCAGACTTTTTAGGACCGTTATCTTTCCAACTAGTAGGGTAAGTCTACGGTATTTCCAGCAGCTCAAAACATTCCGGACCTTATCTAGTTTTTCATCATGATTTAAAGTTGCAGTTGCTTCCGGATCATTTGAAAACCAGACACCTAAAGCTTTAACTTTACACTTCGGCCATTTAAAGTTTCTTCCGACAATTGATATTTCATCTTTGTTACAATTTGCCCCAATCCAAAAGGCTTCTGTTTTTTTGTCATTAAGTTTTAAGCCAGAGACTTCATAAAAATCGTCCAGTGTTTTGAGAGAGGCTATTAACGATTCCTTTGTTCCATCTAGTATAAGAGTTGTATCGTCTGCATACTGGCTTAGTTTTATTTCTTTACCGTTTACAAAGATCCCTTTAATACTTTTATTTTCACGAATTGCCTTAGCTAAAACTTCTACTGCCAGAACAAACAGATAAGGTGAGAGGGGACAGCCTTGCCTTACACCTTTTTGGATTTCAAAAAAAATCACTCGCCCAACCATTATTCAAAACGCAGCTTTCTGGGCAGCAATAGAAAAGGTTTAGCCATTTTAAGATGCTACTACCAAAACCAAAATGTTGAAAGGTTTTCCTAATGACAGGCCATTCTATCGTATCAAAAGCTTTTTCAAAATCTAAAAACAAAAGTAATCCTGGTATATTGTTTTCTTTAGCGTAGCAAATAACGCTATCGATAAGGCGGATGTTTTCTCCGATAAAACGACCTCTTATAAAGCCAGTCTGGTCGTAATTAATGAGATCAGGGAGGAGAGGTTTCAAGCGATTAGCAATTGATTTTGCCGCTATTTTATAGTCGCTGTTCAGGAGGGTTAGGGGTCTCCAATTCTTAATAAAGAACGGTTCTGCGTCTTTCTTAGGGATAAGTTTGATAATTCCTCTTCTCTGGGTTATTGAGAGTTTTCCAGTTTCATAAGCGTAGTTCAGTGCGCTAATTAGGGTGCTGGATACATCTTTCCAAAACACTTTGTAAAATTCGGCTGGTAGGCCGTCGGTCCCAGGGGTCTTTTCTGATTCCATATCTCTTAAAGCCTCAAGGCACTCTTTTTCAGTTAAAACTCCTTCGCACGAAGTTAATTCATGTTCGTCAATGGCTCTTTCATCACCACCCTCAAAGAAAACAGTTGTACCATCTTGGTTGTATGTGTTACCTTTGGATGAGTAGAGATTTTTATAGAACGCCACACATTCAGTTAATATTTTTTTATCCGAGGTGACAAATTCGCTATCGTTTATTTTAATTTGACTTATTGTCCCTTGCTTGTAGTGTCGTTTTTCTAAATTAAGAAAATACTTGGTGTTTTTCTCTCCTTCATTATACCATTTAGACTTAGATCTCAAAATTGCGCCTTTGGTGCGGATTTCAATTATCTTTTCAAGCTCAAGCCTGCTTTCATTCAATTGTTCCTCCAGGTGTAAGGAGTGCATTTCATCGGAGTTTTTATTATCGAGATCCGCTTCTAATCTGGCAATTGTTTGTTCCAGAAATGTTTCGCGTTGTTTAGCTTGCTTTGTTTTGCTCTTGGAGTAGCGGAGCGATTTTTCGCGCACTTTTAGCTTTATCATTTCCCAAAGAAGTGAAGAATTTACCGATTCGTCATTTTTGTACTCATCGAGTGTTTCCTGAATCGTTGTTTTAATTTGGTTTACGTAATCCAATTCAGTTAAAAAAGATGTGTTTAGTTTCCAGAAACCTGGTCCACGTAGATTTGAATGTAGTGATAAGCATAACGTAGTCATTGAGTGGTCGGTTTTATAACCTGGGACGATATCTGCGAGGGTCGTGATGTTAACTGTGCTTTGGCTTACTAGAAAAAAATCGAGTCTACAGTGTACTTTTGGATGACGTTGTCTCCAGGTAAATCTACTAGTGTCTGGGTGTAGAATCCTCCAGACGTCTACCAGATCTAGTTTCTCAGAGAATTCTTGAACAACTTTAACACTATTTTGGTGAGTTTTAGTAAGACCACCCATCTTGTCCTTCTCTAAATCCAGTACAAGGTTGTAGTCGCCTCCTATGATAATATCATCACATTTGAAATCTGCAAGGTGATCAAAGAAGTCAAGGAAGAAAGTTGGGTTGTCTTCATTAGGAACATATATGTTCCCTAAAGTAAAACACTTTTCATTGGTTTTAATGTCGCAAATAATGAAGCGTCCTTGGGGGTCAGTGTAAGTTTTTTCTATTTGAAAATCGAAGTTGTTGTTGAAAAGGATGCATACCCCTGCTTTATTGCTCTTATAAGTACTAAAAATAGCTTGATAGCCCCATTCAGCAGACCATACGTGATTAGTATTTTCAGTGCAGTGGACTTCTTGTAGCATATATGCCGAGTAATTTTTTTTGCGAAGCCAATTAAACACCTCTCTACGCTTTGTATTGTCTCTTAATCCCCTGACGTTTAGTGATGCTATTGTCAAAGCCATAGATATTCTCTTGGGCAGCTTTGCAGAGGAAGCCTTACATCACCTGGTGTCAAAGCTCCACAATCACTGCACGGTATGATAGGAATTTGTACTAGGCGTTTACTTCTAAAACAAATGATTAAGCTATTAAAACATAGAAACCAAACAGAACCTGCACAGATAAACACAACTAAATAAGAAACCTCTTCGTAAAGGGACATGGGGGGGAAGTTAGGACTTTTACCTAGAATCTTACAGACAGATAAGAAAAACCGAAGCGTCATCTGTTACGAACCTCTATTCCGATCGCCTAAATAATTATCTAGCAATTGATAATAACGGGTGGCAAATGTGGTCAAACGATACTAACGTGATCTTGGTTACCTAATGAGTAATGACATGATGAAGAAGCATTCTCACCTATCCTGGTATCTCGAGAGGTTTACCAACTGGCCAAATTTTACCTTTTATCAAGAGCTTATCCGGTTGTGCCCGACTAAAAGATGCAGGGATGTTATTTTTCCTAGCTTCTTTAAAAGTGTCCATTTGCTTTCTTCTTCTTGCTACTATTTCGTAGGGTAGATCTTGATACATTTTAAATCTGCTTCCTCGCAAACGGGAGCCCAAAGCTAGAATTTCTTCACAGTTCTTATAGCGGAGGAACCTTGCGATAATTTGCCTGGGCTTTTCTTCCTTCTTCTTTCCTAAGCGATGAACCCTCTGTATTTCAACGGTGCTTGCATCTTTGTATCCTAATTCCGTCTCGAGGAAGGTGCGAACAACTAATTCAGTGTCTTCTTTGTCTGTTTCTTGCACAATATTTTCAAAAATTATATTTTCCCGCCTCGAGTAGGCTTCCAAATAGAGATTCTTGTCTTGTACCTCTTTAAGCTTAGCTTCTAAAACAACATTTTTCTTCTGCAAATCGGTTAAAGCGAGATCTGTTTTCTCCTGGTAAAATTTTAGGCTCGCTGTCGAATTCTGCTGTTGCTTCTCAGCTTTATTTAAGCTTTCTTTCAAGTTCTCAATGTCGTGGCTGGCGGTTGTTTGCGAATATTCCAGCTTCTGTATTCTTCCTTCCAATTTTTGAAGGGACGTTTGGACTTCATTTACTGTTGTTTGGATAGCGTCTAGCTTTTCCAGCTTTCGATTTATCTCCTCCAAAGCTTTATGAAAACCTTCGGCCATGTTCAAAACCGTAAAGATTTCGTCTTCAACCTCGTGCTCCTCGACTTCTTCAGGAGAGTTTACTTCATCACTCCTCGCTTTTTTTGCTTCTGGTGAAGTGCTCGACTCCTCTGAAGAGGAACGCTCGCTTCTTTTCCTTTCCAAGATCTTTTTCAACAGTTCTTCCATTTACCACCCGGGAAAAATAGAATATGTGGCGGACGGATCAAGGTCACGTCTTACGCCATTGCTACCCAGGCCCCTTTTCCCTGGCCATTTAATTAGCCTGAATTTCATCTAATTACTTCGAGTCGTTATTACTCCCTCAGTAACGTCTGAATCAACCGACTGTTAATGCCGTCCAGTGACGTCACAACTCCTTGACCGTTGCTTTAATTCATGCAAAAAGTAAAACACGCGCGAGTTTCAAGTGGCAAACGGAGAAATATCGTTTGGAAATGTCTGCATACTGAATTGCTTTATTTTTTTCGATCGTAATTCATGTTTAACGTTCAAACTATCAACTGCATGCAGTACAACTCTGAAACGATTGTACTAAATTCTATAATCAAACTCGGCCGCAATCACGCAATGAATTAAACACGCACACGGAACACTTAGTACAAAAACACAATAATTTGCTTTAATTGAAAAGAAGCTGTTTGGTCCTTAACGAAGAAAAAAACAAGGAGACAAGAAAGAAAAGCTAACAGAATCATTACACTTGACGGTAAAAATAGCAAGAAGGTCGAATTATAACATTGATCCCCGGCATTGATCTCAGAAAACTTCGCGTAAACAAAATCACCGGCCGCCGAAACCACAAAGCGGTTCTAAATGAAAAACCTACCGACTCTCCGCAATGATTCTTCATTCGCAGTTCAATTTAGCATTTCAGTTTCGAAGACAGGGGCAATTTTGCTGTTTAAGATAAAGATTAAGCTTATCGAAATGTTTGAACTAAACGAAAGAGTGCCAGGGATCCGATCCGCTGAACATCAAGCGACAATCCCGCTAAAATTTTTCATAATTATACATAATTATGCGAATGTTTAGACAATCAACCAATCAAAATCACTACCCGGTTTTCGGGTAGTGAGTGACGTCACTGGACGGAATTAACGGCCGGTCGATTCAGACGTTGTTCAATGTTGAGAGTAGAAAACGACTCGAAGCAATCGGATGAATTTCAGGCTAGCTATTTAATGTGAAATCAGGTGAAAAAATCGGCAAAAGATGATTTTTCGGTTTTTTGATTAATAAGGGATTTGATTGTACTGTTGTCTTGTCCTACAAACTGCTCAGTAGACCTTTACGCGGCTCGGATGATCACTGGACATATAATGATGGTCCATTCTCCGAGAAGAGGCGTAAAAATAGTATCCTTAATTAGAGCGGTTTTCACTTGACTGTCGTAAAACCAAAACCAAAGTAAATACACTAGCCAACCCAAAGGGCGTAGTAAAACCAAAACCAAAACCAAAACCAATCCCTTTCGACAGTCAAGTGAAAACCGCTCTAGTACAAGCGTGCTAAATACATTATTTTACACTTGAATGACGCACGTTTAACGTCAACACATGACGATCTCATTAACAACGATAAATTTGAACAAAAGAAAAACATTCTTCATATTTGATTATCCTTTAATGCATTTTCAACAAAACGTTGTACAGTTCGGTAAAGATATATGTTATAATTTAACGGACCTGAAGATCCTGATGAGAAAAAATGGTACTTGAGCTGAGGGCGCGGGAAAAATACTTCCAAAAATACACTAGCTAACAACAAGCAACTGCTGGAAAAAAAAATGAAAAGGGGTACAACGTAAAAAACAATTTTGATACCAAAAAAATTGAACAACCTTATAAAACTACCCCTGATCGGCAATTAAATGAGACTATACGATATATTTGAAAAAGGATTACAAAATATATTTACAATTTGAATGTCATTTCAGCTATTATTACAGCCACGATTTTATAATTTATTGTTACATTCACAGAAAATACAAACTACATGTGAGAACAACCTAATGCCCCCCGACAACTAGAAAAGGTCAACAGTGACAAATAACCCACAAAATGATTTTGTTCGAAAAGTTACGGTTTCTTTTCCTAGATAAAGAAGCCAATTTGAAAGTTTCAACAATCATATCACTGGAAAGATCATATTATAACTGGTCAAAAACCTGTATTCGGTTGTTCTCCTTCTCACACACAACTATCCTTCCATCACTAAGATTTGCTGTAGACACTGGACACTTAAACTCTCCTCTCTCACTACCTTCACTTCCAAACTTTGTAACAAACTTTCCACTCAGATCAAGTACCTGAACTCTGTGATTCTTTTCATCACAGACCATAAGCAATCCTTCTTTGTTAACTGACAAGTAACGGGGCTCATTGAATTCTCCATTTTCGATTCCCTGTTTTCCAAATTTAGAAATAAACTTTCCCTCCAGATTAAACATTTTAATGGAATAATTACCACGATCTGAGACTATAAAATATTGACCGTGTTGGATACAGTAATAGAGATTGACCAAAGAACCTCCTCCATCAAATTTACGTGAATACTTCCCATTAGAAGAGAATATCTTGATTAATTTGTTACCTTTATCAGCAACAATAATTTCACCGTCGCCGTTTATTGATAAACCTGCAGGGGATTCAAGCTGATTATCACGTTTTCCTTGTTTACCAAACATACTAAGAAACTTGCCATTCCGATCAAAGACTTGCACACTGTGGTTATAACAGTCTGCCACTACAATATTGCCATGACTATCAAAAGCGATCCCTGTAGGGAACTGGAACTCACCATTATTCTGACCCTTCCTTCCAAAGGATCTTAAGTGGGTACCGTCACTACTTAACACTGAAACCCTGTGGTTACCGAGCTCAGTCACAGCAATTTCATCCTGATCATTCACTGCCACCCCATAGGGCAAGTTAAGCATTTCAACAGACTTACCTTGTTGTCCAAATGACATCACAGATCTGAAGCGCCTGGTTTGTACCTGAGCCTTAAAAGGACTTTCACAAAAATTTGTCCCTTTATTCCCTGCAACTACTTTATTACTTTCTTTACCTTTAGTTCCTGATTGTTCCGCTTTAGTTTCGCTAAAAACAAATTCTACTTTACCTATCCCCTCGCTCATGCTCAGCAGGTTAATTAGTTTTTCACTTTTAGTGAAACTAAACCGAGGAATACATTTAGTGTCGCGGTTTTCTTTGGTGCCCTGTTCCTTCAGGATTGAATCAAATGTTTCACTGAATCCCTTGATTTCAGAACTAAAACCTCGTTTTAACAGAGTTTCAGTTTGTTCAATTGCTGATTCAATTAATTTCACTTGTTTTTCCACTTCGCCTTTTTTCTGTAAGAGAGATTCCAGTGATTTTGTCGCTTGATTATCAATCACATCAAAAACATCTTGTTTTTTCGCTTCGATGATTGCAATAATTTGGTCTACACAAGACTGCACTTGGCTTTTTACCTCGGCTACTTTCGATTGAAATGCGATGCTTTTTTGGTTGAATTGTTCGACTTCCTTTTGTTTTTCCAGTACTTTGTCTTTTAAAGATTTTATTATGGAGCTAATCTGTGTTTTGCCCTCATCAGTAGCTTCTTGCAAAGGCATCTTACTATGACCTTCATGAAGTGTTACAGCACAAGTGCTACAAATGGCGACTTTACAGCCCTTGCAAAAGAATTTCAGCTCTTCTTTTTCATGGTGTTTCTTCTGACAAAATGCTGGTCGCTCTAATACGGCCTTGATGTCTTGATCTTGAAAATCTTTTAGTGCTAGCGTTCTGTGTTCGTTGTTAGCACGCATTATGTCATGTCCTAAAATGCATTTCTCGCACCAGAAGGAACAACACTGGAAGCAATACGAGGTCTGGGAACTCCTTTTATCGCAGTTTCCACACTTCACGTTAGCTGTACTACACTCTTTTATTGCCAAGACATCTAACAGGCTGTTTATTCGAAAATTTGTGGGAAGTTCGCTGGGATTTCCACTTCCAGAAATCTGAAACTGTCTTCTGCACTCGGGGCATGTAATTTTGCCATGGACGCCGCTCGTTCGTTGAACTTCGTTCAGGCAGTGAAGACAGAAATTGTGCAAACAAGGCAACTGCTTTGGATCAGTGAATGTACACATACACACGGAACAGGATAATTCATCATGAAGATTGTCGAGCAAGGTCTTTATATCCATGGAAAAGGTCGGAAGCAAGGTTACTTTTCTAAAATTTTGGCCTCTAGTTGTTGGCGATCAAGAAGCTTCAAGAGAATGGCTTTGCGAATGAACAATGAAGTCTTGTTTTGTGACCCAGACTAAACACTGTATTATTAACCAATCAAATAGAGTTTCTTGACATGTTTTGGTAGTTTGACCGAAGAATAAAAATCATCAAATATATTTCCGAGAAGTGTTAATCAGCTCCTTGAAGCATGGATAAATTGCCGGCAAGCATTTCCGTGCGAGGTGGTCAAGAAAGTCGAAAGTAGGAATGAAGGAGCTTTAGGTACATTAATTAATCAACCTTCGGCCATCTCTGATATATACAGTCCAACAAAATGCTCCAGAAAAAATGGCAGTTGCAGAAAATTTTTACCATTAAAATCTTTAGTTTCTGTGGGCCTTTGGGCCATGCCAACTTAGACTTCCAACCACAGAGGGGTTGAAGGTGCAGTGAAGTATAACAGGGACTGTTTTTCCTTAAGACCAAGGTGTGTTAACTTATAGAGTATAATTCAGCGTGCAGGTACCTTGAAGGTCATGTTAAGATGCCTTTGCAATTAAGAAACTACCAACGCACGCAAAAAAAAGATCAGCTCCGTGATAAAATCTTTGAAAGACAAAGTACTGGAAAAACAAAAGGAAGTCGAACAATTCAACCAAAAAACAATTTCAATCCAAAGACCGAGATAAAATGCCAAGTGCAGTCTTGTGTAGACAAAATTATTGTGATCATCGAAGCGAGAAAACAAGATGTTTTTGATGAAGTCGGTAATCAAGCGACAAAATCATTGGAATCTCTCTCACAGAAAAAAGACGAAGTAGAAAAACTGAAACTCTGTTGAAACGAAGTTTAGTACTGAAATCCTTGGATTTAGTGAAACATTGGATTCAATCCTGCAGGAACGGGGCACCCAAGGAAACCGTGACACTGAATGTATTCTTCGGTTTAGTTTCACTAAAAGTGAAAAACTGATTAACCTTTTGTGCATGAGCGAGGGGATAGGTAATGTAGAATTTGTTTTTAGCGAAACTAAAGTGCAACAATCAGCATCTGAATTGTCCGTAGTTGTCATTTTTCACGGACACCTCAGTGAAGTGCTCTCTTTCAAATGAATTTTTTTTTTGCACAAATTTAAATTAGTACTATTATGGTACGAGTCAAGAATTGAGATGTTTTACTCTCATTTGTTTTTATCAAGTGCGTGCAGGGCCGGCTGCAACGGAGACTAAAACAGACTGATCGTACATGTTTTGATCAGTGTGCTTTCATTGTTAAACGTATATAACTTTTTTTACTTGCTTTTGTTTGTTTTGTTTGTTTTGTTTACTTTATTAACTTTTCTAATTTCTTGTGAGTTTAAACACGCTTGTATTTTGGGTTTCTTCCCTCTACCTTCTTTGTAATTTTTTTTGTTTTTCCGTTTTTCTTTCTTTCTTTTTAGTCTCATTTCTTTTTTTGCAATTTGTCTTCTCGTTTCTCGACCGGTCCAATAAAGGCCAACAAAAATTTGTAAATAAGATCCCGGCTCTTCGCAGCCTTTTATTTTAACACAAAAAGTAAAAGTGCGCAAATTAGTTTTCATCTGCTTACCCTATTGTTGCCTACAATATGTGTTGCACTGGTCTTTTCAAATCTTTCGCCAAATCTCCGTCATAACTAAAATCCAGTCATGTTAAGAATGGTTAAAAAATTGTCCTGTTTTATAGATCAAAGCTTATGATAGTATAGCGCAGCAGCTAAAAAGCGCGGGAAAAATTGCAAAAGCGGTGGTAAATATGCTGCTTTTCTTTGCAGTTCTGAATTCACATTCAAGGTAAATAGTGGATCAAAACTGGTTATCATTAGAAACGGCAAACCGAAGGCGAATTTACCGTGGTAGCTGTACCATGGTTTGGTACAGAAACATGGTACATTTTGTATTCAGCTGGCCAAGTTTCAAGAGAGAATTTCTCTCCGTTCAAATACCTCCCTAAAGAAACACTGATTCATAATGTAAAGCTGATTCCTATTTGGAAAAAATCCGCTGAATTCAAGCTGAGTGCGGATTCAAAACATTGTGAATCCTATTTTGGTATACGAAACACAGAAACGTGTGGTTTCGTACGCTGTCGACTAAAGCGATACACGTTTTCCTAGCTCAGTTTTTATTAAATTAGACAAAAAGGTATTTCAAAGGATACGCAATAACATATCTTTTGAGTTTCGCGTGATCAAGTTCAAGCTCTTTCGAGAGAAAAATTGTCAGCTTATAAAAGATGTGTTTCAAGCGCTGTAAAAAAAATGGATGTCAAAATACATTCTTTGCATTACAGGAACTTTAGGTTATGATGCACAGTAATTCCATTGTTAAGGAACTCATGTTCCTATTTAAGCATTTTATCTGATGGAAGGAGGTGTTTTTCTTAAAGTTGTTTAAGTGCATTTCAATGTCAATTCGCTACGTTTTATTCAAGTATAACACCCTATTTAAACTCGAAAGTGTTTAAAATTCTCATTTTGGAGTGAAGAAACTTTCTTTATAAACCTGATAGTAGTTGCTAATTATCCGGTAATTAAGCTTGAACCTTTAATTTGAATCCGCGATTACGAAGTCTGGAACTAAAAAGCGACGAACACTCAGCCATGATGGAACCTTGGGGGGGCCTGCACAAAAACACACATCATTCTTTATTAAAGTCATTACATCTCGTCTGTTTTGATTACCAACCTATTGGACGCCAAAAGTCCGTGGTAAACGACAACCAACTAGACCCTCCAAGAACTAAATGGATACCCTCAAACCTGGGGGGACTCCCAAATAAAACTGACGGGGATGTTCGTCGGAGAATTCAAATTAAACCCTTAAAAACGACTCGAAGTAATCGTCTGAAATTCAGGCTACCCTTATCACTGACCTAACTGCCAGTGTGGCTCAAGCTTACACTAACCCCGGCCCTAAGGGAGATTTCTGTGTGGTCAGTGACAGAACATTTTTTGTAAATTTCTTTATGCACGGTACTAAGCAATACCTGAATGGGCAAAGTGAAGTGAATTTACATCCCGAACACCCTAAGTGAGACAAATAACTGTAATTTACACCCCAAAGCGAGAAGACAATCAATCGAGGAGCATCCCCGTCACTTTTATATGGGAGTCCCCCTGGCCCTCAAAGAAGAGTTGATGCGGAAGAGTTAAGGAGAGAAGTTATCGTTGCTCAAGGATACGATAGGGTTAACCTGTATGGAGAACATAAAGAGAGGATGGGCAAGGGAGCGCGGGGGGGGGGGGGGGGGGGGGTTATGGAACGGATTTATTTATTTGAAGCCTATTTGAGGGGGTGGCTCAATAGAGACAGAGGGCTTATTTGAGAAGGGGGAGGGGCTTAATTAATTTAGAAACGACGATGGTATCAGTTCTCCATAAAGAACTAGAATACAAAGTGGAGAAGCTCAAGAACAAGAAGGTTGGAGGTCATGCAGCCGAGGATCAGAATCAAATCCGAACAACCAGTTGGTAAATAAACCATCCCGGATCGGCCCACACAAAGTTTTACTGTCTTGATTAATACAGTCTATCATTTATTAGTGAGAAATAATTAGGGGAAGGAAGGGTGGGCTTAATAGAGATGGGGGCAGATTATTAACTTTCATCCCCTGAAAAGAATGAGCTTACTAGAGTGAGAGGGCTTATTAGAGAGGGGGGACTCAAGAGAGGATTTGGGGTAACATAAGATAAGGACATGCAAGAGGAGAGGAGAGGAGAGAACAGTTATCTGCTCTCGTGTCCTTCTTCTCCCCTCCCCTTCATGCGCTTGCTACGCAAGCTACACTTGCATAGAGCTTGTAGTTCATGCACTAAACTGAAGCCTTTATGGTGGATTTAACAGACATCTACCTTAATTAAACGAAAAGATTAACTCAGCCTGTAGAGCGTTTGACTGCAGGAGCGAGAAGTCACGGAACCGGACCAATACTGAGGGTCTTAAAATAACTAACTAAAGGAACTGAGTCAAACCCCGTCACTACAGACACTGAGGGGGGCATAGAAAGTGTCCGTATTAAGGGGGTTGAATCAACAGAAAATGTTAGGGTTTTTTTTCCCCAGGGACAAACAATGAGGTGTCTTTATTAAGCAGGTGTCAATAAAAGGTGTCTGCTGTGTTGCCTTGTCCTGCAAACTGCTCAGAAGACCTACACGTGACTCGGACGATCATTGAACATAGAAATGATGGGCCATTCTCTGAGTAGAGACGTAAAAATAGTGTCCTTAATTAGACTCGCGTGCTAAATACATTTACACTTGAATGAAGTAAACTGGTACGTTTAACTTCAACACATGACGGTCTCCTTGACAACGATAAATTTGAACAAAAAAGACATTCATTATATTTGAATATCCTTTAATACATTTTTAACAAATCGTAATACAGTTCGGTTAATATATGTTGTAACTAACAGACCTGAAGAACCTGTTGAGAAAAAAATTGGTACTTGTGCTAGGGCTCGGGAATAATATCTCCAAAAATAAACTTGCTAACAACTAGCAACTGCTGGAAAGAAAATGAAAAGGTGTACAACAAAAAATAAATTTTGACTCCAAAAAATTGAACCACCTTCTTAAACTACAATCGGCAATTAGATGAGACTACCGTACATTTGAAAAAAGGTTACAAAATATATTTACAATTTGAATGTCATTTCAGCTATTTTTGCAGTCAGGATTTTATAATTGTTACATTCACAGAAAAGACAAACTACATGTGAGGGCAATCTAATGCCCCCATCCCCCCCAGGCAACTAGAAAAGGTCAACAGTGACAAATACCTCACAAGATACTTTTTGTTCGAAAAATTATGGTTTCTTACTCTGGATACCCAATTTGAACTTTTCAACAATAATACCACTGGCAAGATCATAATTATATCTTGTCAAAAACCTGGATTCGGTTCTTGTAAAAATCACTTACAACTATCCTTCCATCACTAAGATTTGCTGTTGACACTGGAAACTTTAACTCTCCTCTCTCACTACCTTCACTTCCAAACTTTGTAACAAACTTTCCACTTAGTTCAAATAACTGAACTCTGGCATTTTCTGCATCACAGACCATTAACAATCCTTCTTTGTTAACTGACAAGCAACGGGGCTTATTGAACTCTCCATCCTTGTTTCCATGTTTTCCAAATTTAGAAATAAACTTTCCCTCCAGATTAAACATTTTAATGGAATGGTCACCAGCATCTGAGACTATAAAATATTGACCGTGTTGGATACAGTGATGGGGACTGACCAAAGAACCTGCTCCACCAAATTTACGTAAATACCCCCCACTAGAAGAGAATATCTTGATTAATTTGTTATCTCTGTCAGCAACAATAATATCACCGTTGCCGTTTATTGATAAGCCTAGAGGGTTATTAAGCTGATTATCAAGACTTCCAAACTTACTGAGAAAGTTACCATTCCTATCGAAGACTTGCACCCTGTGGTTACTATAGTCTGCCACTACAATATTGCCATGACTATTAAAAGCGATGCCTGCAGGGCACTGAAACTTACCATTATTGTTACCGTATCTACCAAACGATCTTAAGTGGGTACCGTCACTACTAAACACTGAAACCCTGTGGTTAGAGAACCCAGTCACAGCAATTTCATCACGATCATTCACTGCCACCCCCCAGGGCTTATTAAGTATTCCAACAGACTCACCTTCTTGTCCAAATGACAGCACAGATCTGAAACGCCTGGTTTGTACCTGAGTCTCAAGAGGACTGTCACGAACATTTGCCCCTTTATTCCCAGCAATTACTTTACTACTTTCTTCACCTTTAGCTCCTGATTGTTGCGCTTTAGTTTCGCTAAAAACAAATTCTACATTACCTATCCCCTCGCTCATGCTCAACAGGTTAATCAGCTTTTCACTTTTAGTGAAACTAAACCGAGGAATATATTCAATGTCACGGTTTTCTTGTGTTCTCTGTTCCTGTAGGATTGAATCAAATGTTTCACTGAATCCCAGGATTTTAGTACTAAAGCTTCGTTTCAACAGAGTTTCAGTTTGTTCAATTGCTGATTCAATTATTTTTAATTGTTTTTCCACTTCTTCTTTTTTCTGTGAGAGAGATTCCAGTGATTGTTTCGCTTGATTATCGACTGCATCAAAAACATCTTGTTTTCTCGCTTCGATGATTGCAATAATTTGGTCTACACAAGACTGCACTTGGCTTTTTACCTCGGCTACTTTCCATTGAAATGCGATGCTTTTTTGGTTGAATTGTTCGACTTCCTTTTGTTTTTCCCGTACTTTGTCTTTTAAAGATCGAATCATGGAGTTGATCTGTGTTTTGCGCTCATCAGTAGCTTCTTGCAAGGGCATCTTACCATGACCTTCATGAAGCGTTATGGCACAAGTGTTGCAAATGGCGACTTTACAGTTCTTGCAAAAGAATTCCAACTCTTTGTTTTCATGGTGTTTCTTCTGACAAAATGCTGGTCGCTCTAAAACAGCTTTGATGTCTTGATCTTGAAAATCTTTCAACGCTAGAGTTCTGTGGTCTTTATTTTCTCGCATTATGTTATGTCCTACAATACATTCTTCACACCAGAATGAACAACACTGGAAGCAATATAAGGTCTTGGCGCTCCGTTTCTCGCAGTTTCTGCATTTGACGTTGACTGTACTGCACTCTTTTATTGCCAAGACATCTAGCAAGCTGTTTATTCGAAAATTGGTGGGAAGTTCGCTGGGATTTCCACTTCCAGAAATCTGAAACTGTCTTCTGCACTCGGGGCACGTAATTTTACCATGGACGCCACTCGTTCGTTGAATTCCGTTCAGGCAGTGAAGACAGAAACTGTGCAAACAGGGCAACTGCTTTGGATCAGTGAATGGACACATACACACAGAACAGGATACTTCATCATGAAGATTGTCGAGCAAGGTCTTTATATCCATGGAAAAGTTCGGAATCAAGTTTACTTTTTAAAAATTTGGACTTAAGTGTTGACGATGAAGGGAATTAATGCCTTTGCGAATAAACAATGAACTCTTGGCTTGTGACCCAGACTAAACTCTTTATTATTAGCCAATCAAATATAGTTTTTTGACATGTTTTGATGGTTTGATCGAAGAATAAAATTACATCCTGTATTTCCGAGAATTGTTAATCAGCTCTTTGAAGCATGGGTCTGATTCAACCTGTCGGCAGGCGTTTCCGCGCAGAAGTTGGGGCGAGAGCAAAAAAGAGGAATGAATGGGCTTTCTCTCTCTAGTTCGTTCGGAAAGGCATGTTAAAGCATGGACTACTGAAGTTTTTTGAATATTTGTGTAAACTCAACACGTTTCAAACGCGTATAATTATTGGACAGATTACTGCTGGGAAAGCAACTCCCCGGTGGCTCAAAATAAGGAGCAAAAAAGCCACGCGAAAACCAAAACGCGCCATTTCCCCATCCTTTTAAGAATAAATTTTGCGTCTATTTTGTCCAAGATATCGGTCGTTACTCTGTGTGTTTCCAGCAAATACATTAATCAACGTTCGACCAAGTCATCCCTGATACTGTGCAACAAAATCCTCCAGAACAAATGGCAGTTGCAGAATATTTTTACTAAATCTTAAGTTTCTGTTAGCCTTTGGGCCGAGCTTAGAATTCCAACCACAGAGGGGTTAAAAGTGCAGTGAAGTATAACAGGTGTGTTGTAAGGGAAAATTCATTGTACGGTGTCTTGAAGTTGCTTTTATCAGGCTTTTAAGAGAACATAAACTGATTGCAAGGCTATACGAAGTCAAGACATGAAGTAACTTAAAAAAGGTGGTATCTTTTTATTGTCAGTTTAGAAGCCGTAATCGGATTTCTTATCTGCTAGAGTTCGCTTAAAAGACAGAGAATTGGATTAAAAAAAAAAAAACCTTTTGCGGACAGAAGGATTGTCCCCCCCCCCCCCCCCCATACTTTAGTTCACTGCGCGATAAACGCCATTAAGATATAAATTGAACAGTGATTTCCTTTTTAATTGTCAGTTGTCAGTTTTTTACGGACACTTCGGTAAAGTGCTCTCTTTCGAATGAACTTTTTTTTGACAGTTTTATTCTCATTAATTTGTTTTTATCAAGTCTTAAGACTGTTCGGGCGGGCCTCCTCTTTTATTGAAATATATTTGGCGTGGATTTTGGGACAAGATTTTAATAGAAAGTTTGTATTAGAAATCTCAAAGGAGATGAGAACGTGAATTATGGCCAATAAATGTGAAAGTAGCGAGTAGAAACAGAACTTGTAGAACTCTTGCAGAAATTTGTAGCCTGGTAAGCAAAAACATGTACCTTAAAAGTCCTTGAATGTCATTGAATTTTAAAATAAAAATTCAAGCTAGGCCTTGAAAGATCTTGAAAATTGCAGTCGGTGCTGGAAAGTCCTTTCAATTTTTGGTAGCAACTTCAATTTATTCGACTCAGATTCTCAAGTGCTTAAAAGAAACCAATGCAGAAAGACCTTAAGGATAAAATTGCTCATGTTGTGAAAGAACTAAAGAAGACATAGACTCAAGGCTCTTTTTTCAACTGAATGGAGTCGACTCCTTGAAAAATGAAAATGTGTCCTTGAAAAGTCCTTGAATTTTTGTTCAAAACAGTGTACTCTACATGCAAACCCTGGTTTTTGTACATGACTTGAGTTGGGAGCAGTTGTTGTTGGGGGGGGGGGGGGGGGGATGGGGTGCTCCTTGCTGTAGGGCTCTGAAAGTAATGACTCACTTTACTTTAAGTTGTGACGGATTCTGAGTCAGAGTTGTATGTATACAGCTCTCTTGGGAGCTAACAAATACAGCTGAACTTAATCCGTTATGGCATCGCCAGCAGCAAACGCTGTACCACCTCCTTGGTTTTTGAGTGGCGCACCTACTTTGAAGTTGAATGTTGAGTTCTGCAATCTTCAACTTTTGATCCTTAAGATGAATGATTAATAATAAGTGCCATTTACGGTTTATAAGAGAAGCATAAAGCAGTTGTTGTTAGGTCATCTTTGATTTAACAACCTTTGAACAATCCTTCAATTACTTGATCCAGTTAGAGGGTGTGAAGATACTGTAAAATCCTGAATGCATTTTAATGTGTTATGAAGTGTTTGTATTCATACTGTCTGACCCTCTGTTAGTAATAACTTGGTTAAATTATTCATAGGCAAGGTCAGCAAAATCGTTCTCAAAAATTTGTCTGTCTTTTTTCCCAGGTATGATAATGAATATGGCTACAGCCACCGTGTTGTGGATCTTATCAAGTACCTTACTGGCAAGGAGTGAACACCTTGTTCCAGGCCCATCGTAATTTAAATTCCTCAAATCACCGTGTGAACGTTAGTTCAGTTTGCACCTTTTTCTTTCTTGATTATGATTCTCAAGATTAAATGGAAGTTTTTGTAACTGTTTTCTGTGGTCCAAAAGATTTTCTTACACCCTTATTGTGGCTCCAGCCAACATGTTAAAACATTATTGATCAGCCTCAGCTGACTGATCCCTGTTATTGTGTAAGAAAATCTTCCAGGACAATGGGCATAGTTGCAGAAAATTTCACTCGATCTTGAGTTGCTACTGCCAGCTTAGACTTCCAACCACAGGTTCAGAGGTTCAAAGCTACAGTGAAATAACAGGGACTCTTTTTAAGATCAAGGTGAGATTTAGTAGAAAGTTTGTGCCAGTGGCTTTAAGTTGCTTATATCAGGCCTAAAACATGCACTGTTTGGGCAATACAAAGGTGTGAAAACATGTTGTAACTTTAACATTGTGGTCAAATCTTTACAGTGGGCCTCAAAATCAGTTCAGAAAATGACTGAAATCTGACTTATCATGTGTGGTGTGTTTGTTGTCTGCTGTTGTTCCCTAGGAATAGAAAACTAGATTGGAAAAAGAAATCCAAAAAGAGTGAGATTGCTCCCGTCCTCTAGCTAACGTTCACTGAGAAGAAATGTGTTGTTGATGTTAAGATAAACTGAGCTGAAATAAAGCAAATTTCACCTGAACCATCAGTTATAATTTCTTTAATAATACTTTATAGAAATACTTTGTCAGCAAACAAAACTCTGGGTGCACTTCGGAAATGAACATTTTGCCCCAAGTGAGACACAAATGCTAACGTTAAGTTAGGGGACGGGTAGGTGGGCAGTTTCCCAGACCTAAATTGATCCGACATGTGATGTTAAGGTAAACTGAGCTAGAATAAAGCAACAGTTATTTAATTTCATCTGAACCATCAGTTATGATATCTTTAATGGGGGATCTAGTAATACTTTTTCAGCAAAAAAAACTTGGGTACACTTCGGTAATGAACATTTTGCCCCAAGTGAGACACAAATGCTAACGTTAAGTTAGGGGAGGGGTAGGTGGGCAGTTTCCCAGACCTAAATTGATCCGACATATGATGTTAAGGTAAACTGAGCTAGAATAAAGCAACAGTTATTTAATTTCATCTGAACCATCAGTTATGATATCTTTAATGGGGGATCTAGTAATACTTTTTCAGCAAAAAAAACTTGGGTACACTTCGGTAATGAACATTTTGCCCCAAGTGAGACACAAATGTTAACGTTAAGTTAGGGGAGGGGTAGGTGGGCAGTTTCCCAGACCTAAATTGATCTGACATATGCTATCTGGTTACCCCAGGGGTAGGACCCCGGGCCAACCATCGGATGGTAAGTCGCGGTGGAACCTCGATATAACGAAGGGCCAAGAGACTGGCAACATGTGTTCGCTGTAACAAGGTTTCGTTATATCGAGGTTCTTTTCCATATATTTTACTATCAGAGGGGTAAAGAAAATCGTTATAACTGAGGACTTCGTTATATAGAGTAAGAGGTTTGTTAAATCGAGGTTCCACTGTTTAAATTTTTCCCACCCCTTTTCCTTCTGACTGAAATATTGTTCTGAATATTACACACCCCAGGGGCAGGGAACCCAATTTATTCACTTTAATTCCCAGAGATATTTCCCTGTATTCCCCAGGGTCCTATCCCTGGGGTAAGCTAATGACATGCACATTAGACCTTTTTACCGATACGGCGGCCATATTGAATTAATTCGATTTAAGGAGTATTATAGGATGCCCAGGGGGCACGAGCACATTTCGTTTGTATTTTCGAGCGCTTCTCAGGAAATTTTTTCTTAAAGTTTTCTTAGAATAAGATTGTAATGGGAAAAAAGATCCTTGTGCCGTGTTTTGATAAATATAATGATCGCCCTTTTCCCGAGAAATATACAGTGAAAGACCATATTTCTAATACTAAACTAGAAAAAGGTGATCATTATTACATCCAAACACGGCACAAGGATCTTTTTTCCCATTACAATCTTATTCTAAGAAAACTTTAAGAAAAAATGTCCCGAAAAGCGTACGAAAATACAAACGAAATGCGCTCATGCCCCCTAGGCATCCTATAATACCCCTCAAATCGATAAATTCAATATGGCCGCCGTATCGGTAAAAAGGTCTTTAGATTTATTAATACAAAGACATTTTTTAAAAAAATATTGGTACCCCTTCGCGTGCTTAAGAAATATAATACGCAAAGATGATACATTCGCGCGAAAAAACGAACATTTGCGCATACATCAGATTCAATAAGGATTATTGCATTTTCGTCAACATTCAATAACATTTTAGGGCATTAAGTATTTATTCTTGAATTTGTGATGTAGTTTTTTCCTCATCGAACGAAAACATGATCAGTGGTAATTGCTCCTTTGAACGAATACATGTATTAGAAAAGTTTGAAAATATACCGGAAATCCGACTAAGTTTTGTGTCGATTTGTGTCTTGTGAATCTCATCTGTTGACGACTACTGTGTATAATATACTGCTTACAATGCACCCCAACACTGTGGCATTCGCAAAAGGGCCCCAAACGAATTTTGAAATTTCTTAGCGGCATCGCCGTTTGGTGGTCTTCTCCTAGACTTTTTTAGATTTTTTTTTTACGGTTAACAGTAAAAAAAAAAAACTTTTTCGACGGCTGACGGTCAAATTTAAGGCCATTTGACGGCAGCACTGACGGTTAACTCCATTAAGACACTCCTCAGTGTATATTCTTTACGGTCTGCAAAGAACATCTGGCTACTGTCCAACTTTCTTCAGTGCTAATTTTCACTTACAAAATTCAGGGAATCGTCCAATGTTAACCCAAACACATCCGAGGATATAGTAACTAGTGGTACGGCAGCACTTTCAGCACACCGCCGGCATTAGGCTTTCGCGCGAGAACAAGTGCCTTGCATTTTTCAGGGTTCAAGATCATCTTGTTTTCACGAAACCACTTCCACACACCTTGTGTTCCTTGTTGAGATTTACATGAACTGCATGAGCAGTTCTTCTACCCGATTCGTGAGTTGTTTTCGGCTAGCGAGGGCTCCTTTATAATTTCTTAGCGAGACATCAACTTGACACATGGCCTCTTGTCCTCCAGGAGACACGTGATATGGCATGATTCTGTCTTCTGTGGGTGTTGTGGGTTCTATAAGGGTAAATCAGGGCACCCAACGTCAATCTTAGGAGAAAATATCTGTTCGAAAGACGATTTGAGATCTAGAATTTTCGGAACATTTGTTGTAAAATTTCTTGCTTGCCTGCCTCCTAGAATTTTCGAACATCTAAAAAATGGTATAATTGCCCATTTTTAACGAATTTTTACCCTAAAAAGGTCACCTAAAATTTTCGGGAGCCTTTTTTCTGGCCGAATTTTCGAAAAGGTAAGTTTTGTTCACTAGAATTTTCGGATCACTAGACTTTCAGCTAGGAAATCCGAACAGATGAAAACTTTTTGGGGGATAAAAATTTATTTGATTATCCTTTAATGCATTTTCAACAAATCGTTATACAATTCGGTTAATATATGTTATAATTACCGGACCTGAAGAACCTGTTGAGAAAAAAATGGTACTTGAGGTAAGGGCGCGGGGACAGTATTTCCAAAAATACACTAGCTAACAACTAGCAACTGCTGGAAAGAAAATGAAAAGGTATACCGTATAACATAAAAAAAACAATTTTGATACCAAAAGGTGAACCATCTTATTAAACTACAATCGGCAATTCAATGATACTACAATACATATGAAAAAAGTTTACAAATTGAAATATATTTACAAGTTGAATGTCATTTCAGCTATTATTACAGCTATGATTCTATAATTTATTGTTACATTCACAGAAAAGACAAACTACATTTGAGGGCAACCTAATGCCCCCCCCCCCCTCCCGGGCAACTACAAAAGGTCAACAGTGACAAATACCTCACGAGATGGTGTTGTTCGAAAAATTACGGTTTCCTATTCTACAAAACCACTTTGAACTTTTCAACAATAATTATACCACTGGTAATTAAGATCATATTATATCTTGTCAAAAACCTGGATTCGGTTGTTTTCCTTATCACACACAACTATCCTTCCATCACCAAGATTTGCTGTAGACCTTGGAAACTGTAACTCTCCTCTCTCACTACCTTCACTTCCAAACTTTGTAACAAACTTTCCACTCAGTTCAAATACCTGCACTCTGTGATTTCCTTCATCACACACCATTAGCAATCCTTCTTTGTTAACTGACAAGTAAAGGGGACACCTGAACTCTCCATCCTTGCTTCCCTTTTTACCAAATTTAGAAATAAGCTTCCCCCCCAGATCAAACATTTTAATGGAATGATCACCACCCTCTGAGACTATAAAATATTGACCGTGTTGGATACAGTGATAGGGAGCGACCAATGAACCTGCTCCACCAAATTTACGTAAATACTCTCCACTAGAAGAAAATATCTTGATTAATTTGTTACCCCAATCAGCAACAATAATATCACCGTTGCCGTTTATTGATAAACCTTCAGGGGATTCAAGCTGATTATCATGACTTCCATATTCACCAAACTTACTAAGAAAGTTACCATTCCTATCAAAGACTTGCACCCTGTCGTCACCATTGTCTGCCACTACAATGTTGCCATGACTATCAAAAGCGATCCCTTTAGGGGATAGGAACTCACCATTATTCTTACCCCTCCTACCAAACGATCTTAAGTGGGTACCGTCACTACTAAACACCGAAACCCTGTGGTTCCAGAACTCAGTCACAGCAATTTCATCACGATCATTCACTGCCACCCCACAGGGCTCGTTAAGCATTCCCACAGACTCACCTTCTTGTCCAAATGACAGCACAGATCTGAAGCGCCTGGTTTGTACCTGAGTCTCAAAACGACTGTCA
Source organism: Porites lutea (assembly GCF_958299795.1). Taxonomy (NCBI): domain Eukaryota; kingdom Metazoa; phylum Cnidaria; class Anthozoa; order Scleractinia; family Poritidae; genus Porites; species Porites lutea. Next base: position 3,595,238 of record NC_133201.1, read on the forward strand.
CGAACATTTGCCCCTTTATTCCCCGCAATTACTTTACTATTTTCTTTACCTTTAGCTCCTGATTGTTGCTCCTGTTGTTGCCCTGGGCATTACAGTCATTCAAAGGGAGTGTGAAAACAATGGTTATGCAAAATATAGGAGGCGGAAAGGGTGGGGGGGGGGGGGGGGTTGGGGTATGAGGGTAATCAAGGTGAATTATGGGCAATAAATGCAAAAGTAGCGATTAGAAACAGACTGGGGGTCGTGTTATGTTTTGGTCAGCGTGCTTTCATTATATATAACTTTTTTTTGTTGTTTTGTTGTTTTACTTTTTTAACCTTTCTTATTACTTGTGAGTTTAAACACGCTTACATTTTACGTTTATTCCCTCTTCCTTCTGGAAAATCTTTCTTTCGTTTTTAGTCTCATTTTTGCTTTGAAATTTGTTTTCCCGTTTCTAGTCCGGTCGTATAAAGACCTACAAAAGTCTGTCTATAAGAAACCCTTCGCAGCCTTGTATTTTATCACGAAAAGTAAAAGTGCGCAAAATATTTTTCACCTTCTTACCCTATTGTTACTTACAATATGTGTTGCACTAGACTTTTCAAATTCCTCCACCAAATCTCCGTCATTACAATCTAGTCATGTTAAGAATGGTTTTAAAAAAATTGTCCTGTTTTATATATCAAAGCTTATGATAGTATAGCAAAGTAGATAAAAAGCGCCGGAAAAATTGCAATAGCGGTACTTATGCTGGTTTCTTTGCAAATATTGTGAATCCAGATTTAAGGTAATTGGTGTTGAAAACTGGTCATCGTTAGAAACAGAGGGTGTGAAGATACTGTAAAATCCTGAATGCATTTTCATGATGTGTCATGAAGTGTTTGTATTAATACTGTCTGACTCTCTGTTAGTAATAACTTGGTTAAATTGTTCATAGGCAAGGTCAGCAAAATCGTACTCAAAATTTTCTGTCTTTTTTTCCAGGTATGATAATGAATATGGCTACAGCCACCGTGTTGTGGATCTTATCAAGTACCTTGCTGGCAAGGAGTGAACACCTTGTTCCAGGCCCATCGTAATTTAAATTCCTCAAACCACTGTGTTAACGTTAGTTCTGTTTACACCGTTTTCTTTCTTGATTATGATTCTCAAGATTAAATGGAAGTTTTTGTAACTGTTTTCTGTGGTCCAAAAGATTATTTTTTCACCCTCGTTGTGGCTCCAGCCAACATGTTAAAACATTATTGATCAGCCTCAGCTGACTGATCCCTGTTATTGTGTAAGAAAATCTTCCAGGACAATGGGCATAGTTGCAGAAACTTTAACTCGATCTTGAGTTGCTGCTGGTAGCTTAGACTTCCAACCACTTGTTCAGATGTTCAAAGCTGCAGTGAAGCAAAACAGGTACTCTTTTTAAGATCAAGGTGCGATTAAGTAGAAAGTTTGTGGTAGTGGCTTTCAGTTGCTTATATCAGGCCTAAAATATGCACTGTTTGGGCAATACAAAGGTGTCAAAACATGATGTAACTTTAACATTGTAGTGAAATCTTTGCGGTGGGCCTCATCATCAGTTCAGAAAATGACTGAAATCTGACTTATCATGTGTGGTGTGTTTGTTGTCTGCTGTTGTTCCCTAGGAATAGAAACCTGGATTGGAAAAAGAAATCCAAAAAGAGTGGGATTGCTCCCATCCTCTAGCTAATGTTCACTGAGAAGAAATGTGTTGTTGACGTAAAGATAAACTGAGCTGGAATAAAGCTACTCTCATCTGAACCATCAGTTATAATTTCTTTTATAATACTTTAATAATACTTTGTCAGCCAAAGAACCTTGGTTAAAACACTTCAGTAAAGAACATTTCGCCCCAAATGAGACACAAATGTTAACGTTAAGTTAGGGGAGGGGTAGGTGGGCAGTTTCCGAGACCTAAATTGATCCGACATATGCCATCCGCAAACCCCAGGGGTAGGACCCCGGGACAACCATCGGATTGTAAGTCACAGTGGAACGTCGATATAACGAAGGGACAAGGGACTGGCAACACATGTGTTCGCTGTAAATGAGGTTTCGTTACATCGAGGTTCTTTTCCATATATTTTACCATTAGAGGGGTAAAGAAAATCGTTCGTTATACCGAGGACTTCGTTATAATAGAGGTTTGTTAAATCGAGGTTCCACTGTATAAATTTTTCCCACCCCTTTTCCTTCCAACTGAAGTATTGTTCTGAATATTACACTCCCCAGGGCCAGGGAACCCAATTTATTAACTTGTATTCCCAGAGATGTTCCCCTGGATTGCTCAGGGTCCTATCCCCTGGGTAAGCTAATGACATGCACATAAAGTGCTATGTTTTTAATTGATTTATTGTTACGAAGGTAACAAAAAATATTGGTACCCCTTCGCGTGCTTAAAAATGTAATATGCAAAGAAGATACATTAATCAGCGAGAAAAAAAGAACATTTGCGCATACATCAGATTCAATAACGATTTTGCATTTTGGTCAACATTCAATAACATTTTGGGGCGTGATGTATTTATTCTTGAATTTGTGATGTAGTTTTTTCCTCATCGAACGAAAAAATGGTCAATAGTAATTGCTCCTTTGAACGAATGTTAGAAAAGTTTGAATATATACTGGAAATCCGACTAAGTTTTGTGTTGATTTGTGTCTTGTGAGTCTCATCTGTTGACACTTGCAATGCAAACTGCTTACAATACACCCCAACATTGTGGCATTCCCAAAAGGGCCCCAAACGAATTTTGAAATTTCTTAACGGCATCGCCGTTTGCTGGTCTTCTCCTAGATTTTTTCAAAGCCCGTTTCCGGTTTCTGCTGGTTAGGTGGTCAGTAGGGAAGCCAGAAGACCGGGTAGATCGGCTGAAAAAGTCACATTTTTTTTAAATGCCTTGAAACTTTTTTACGGTTAATATTAATCTGCATTTTTGACGGTTGACAGTAAAAAAAAAACCTTTTTCGACGGCTGACGGTTAAATTTTAGGCCATTTGACGGCTGCACTGACGGTTAACTCCATTGAGACACTCCTACAGATATGTTCTATACCGGTCTACAGATAACATTTAGCTGCTTTTCCACTTTCTTCAGTGCTAATTTTCGTAACTTGTTTTACAAAATTCAAGGAATCGTCCAATGTGAACCCAAACATATCCCGGGATATAGTAACTAGTGGTACGAGAGCACCTTCAGCAAACCGCTGGCGTCATCATCATCATCATCATCATCATTTATTAGCCTTTTTTTTACAACAAATTTAACAGGATACAGCAGGTTGTTAGGCGAGGAGACCTCAAGAAACCACCAGGCTTGTAAAGAGAAGCCACCTCGACATCACAATGTATATTATAAGAAATAAAGGCATTGGGCTTTCGCGCGAGAACCAGTGCCTTGCATTTTTCAGGGTTGAAGATCGTCTTGTTTTCACGAAACCACTTACACACCTCCTCGAGTTTCTTGTTGAGATTTGCATGAACTGCTTGAGTAGTTCTTCTACCCGATTCGTGAGTTGTTTTCGGCTAGCGAGGGCTCCTTTATATTTTCTTTGCGAGACATCAACTTGACACTTGGCCTCTTGTCCTCCAGGAGACACGTGATATGGCATGATTCTGTCTTCTGTGGGTGTTGTGAGTTCTAGCAGGCGCAGATTCAGGATAAATATTGATCGATTTCCTGAGAACGAGCACCGAAGGCGCAAGGGTCTAGAGGGATGCAGGGGCATGCTCCCCAAGGAAATGTCCTGGGTTTCTGAATCATTCAGACAGGATATTGGCCAATTCCATTCTCCTCGGATAACGCCCTGTAAATCGGCGGATTATTTCATCTCTCGGTTTCAACTTGGAGAGGTTTTTCATATTAAAAATACATTTATCATTAAAACTCTGGCTGATTTCCGTAAAACGGTGGAAACCGGTGTGGATCCGCGCCTGCCTAGGTCAGGGTAAATCAGGTTACATAAATCAGAGTGCGCGGGTTTTTTTCAACAGAGCGTTCTTAGCTGTTAGGCCACACTGAACAGCCGCGATAATAGCGAAACAGCTGTCTATGGCAACAATCCCGCTCTGTTTTGAGTTCTTTCGGTGTCGTGTTGATGTCTCGCAAAGATAATTTTCACGTAGTACGATCAGCATTGCAGTTTTCTGGTACGTTTAACTTCAAACACATGACGGTCTCCTTGACAACGATAAATTTGAACAACAAAAAAACTTCCTTTATAATTGATTATCCTTTAATGCATTTTCAACAAAAGAATGAAATCGTTATACAATTCGGTTAGTATATGTTATAATTACCAGGCCTGAAGAACCTGTTGAGAAAAAAATGGTACTTGAGCTAAGGGCGCAGGAATAATATTTCCAAAAATACACTAGCTAACAACTAGCAACTGCTGGAAAGAAAATGAAAAGGTGTACAGCATACAAAACAATTTTGATACTAAAAAGTTGAACCATCTTATTAAACTATAACTGGCAATTCAATGATACTACAATGAAAAAAGGTTACAAAATATATTTACAATTAAGTTGAATGTCATTTCAGCTATTATTTACAGCCACGATTCTATAATTTATTGTAACGTTCACAGAAAGACAAACTACATTTAAGGGCAACCTTTTGACCTTGAAGGAAGCACAACAGAACGCGGATCAAAGATATACCTACGCTATTGGTCACTTTTGAAGCCAATGGCAAGTTAGTATTTTCGATCCTAGCCATCAGTATTTAAACAGTCTGCTTCGCTCTCTGTACTTAAGACTTAACCATAGTAGTAACTGACGAGGAACGCTATAGTTCCGAAACTGCAGTCTTACTTAAGAATTCAAAGCAGTCGCATAGACGACTGTTAAGCAAAAATTTAAGTAAATACTTACGAAGGAACAACAAGACATCGCGCTCTAGTTCAAAGACTCACCATGTTAAGAAAAACTAAATGGACTTTGTGAGCGCTAAGAGAATTATCTTGACTGACGCACGGCATATTTCTCCAAACTTGGTGTAGCTTTAGTTTAAGCTACAGTGTACAACTCAAATCTGAAGATCGCCCTATCCGTGGAAATTCAAAATCCTGCAAACCACATTATAGAGCTGGGCCCAGAGTCATACTGTTATGGCAGGAAATAGTCACATTCACGGACAAAGAAACTTGCATGCATGCATGTAGTTATTCAGATACAGTCATTTCGAAGAAAACCCAAAATCTAAAATCTTTATTCAGCCGTAATAAACAGAGGTCAAAGGATATAAAACAAATGAAATGATGAAACAAATGATTACTCAGTATGCATGTAACAAACCTGCTTCATGACCTTTAAATATAAGACTTTGTGCGGCAAAAACAAAGATTTACTCAGTCAAAGTTTAGAATACTACAAGTCATGCACTGTGTAGTGCTAGTAACCTTCGTGCGAGAGAGAAAAAGAAAGAGAGCCACTGTTCAAGCAGACTCTCAAGGTCACGTTTCACATTATCACGAGCTTATGAGTCGTGTTTGGCCTGTCAACGCTTATTTCATAGTGTAACATTCACAGAAAGACAAACTACATTTAAGGGAAACCTAATGCCTCCCCCCTCTGGCAACTAGAAAAGGTCAACAGTGAGAAATACCTCACGAAGATGGTGCTGTTCGTAAAATTAAGGTTTCTTATTATACATAACCAATTTAAACTTTGCAACAATAATACCACTGGTAAGATCATATTATATCTTGTCAAACACTTGGATTCGGTTGTTATTCGTGTCACACACAACTATCCTTCCATCACAAAGATTTGCTGTAGACACTGGATTCATAAACTCTCCTCTTCCGCTACCTTTACTTCCAAACTTTGTAACAAACTTTCCACTCAGTTCAAATAACTGAACTCTGTGATTACTTTCATCACAGACCATTAACAATCCTTCTCTGTTAACTGACAAGTAACGGGGGTGATTGAACTCTCCATCCTTGTTCCCCCGTTTTCCAAATTTAGAAATAAACTTTCCCTCAAGATCAAACATTTTAATGGAATGATCACCACCGTCTGAGACTATAAAATATTGACCGTGTTGGATACAGTGATAGGGATTGACCAAAGAACCTGCTCCATCAAATTTACGTAAATACTCCCCACTAGAAGAGAATATCTTGATTAATTTGTTACCTTTATCAGCAACAACAATATCACCGTTACCGTTTATTGATAAACCTTCAGGCAATGTAAGCTGATTATCACGACTTCCTCCTTCACCAAACTTACTAAGAAAGTTACCATTCCTATTAAAGACTTTCACCCTGGAGTTCCAATAGTCTGCCACTACAATATTGCCATGACTATCAAAAGTGATCCCTGTAGGGCACTGGAACTCACCATTCTTCTTACCCTCCCTACCAAACGATCTTAAGTGGGTACCGTCACTACTAAACACTGAAACCCTGTGGTTACGGTATTCAGTCACAGCAATTTCATCCTGATCATTCACTGCCACCCCCCAGGGACTGTAAAGCATTCCAAAAGACTTACCTTTTTGTCCAAATGATAGCACAGATCTGAAGCACCTGGTTTGTACCTGAGTCTCAAGAGGACTGTCACGAACATTTGCCCCCTTATTCCCAGCTATTACTTTACTACTCTCTTTACCTTTAGCTCCTGATTGTTGCGCTTTTGTTTCGCTTAAAACAAATTCTACATTACCTATCCCCTCGCTCATGCTCAACAGGTTAATCAGTTTTTCACTTTTAGTGAAGCTAAACCGAGGAATACATTCAGTGTCACGGTTTTCTTTGGTGCTCTGTTCCTGCAGGATTGTATCAAATGTTTCACTGAATCCAAGGATTTCAGTGCTAGAGCTTCGTTTCAACAGAGTTTCAGTTTGTTCAATTGCGGATTCAATTATTTTTAATTGTTTTTCCACTTCTTCTTTTTTCTGTGAGAGAGATTCCAGTAATTTTGTGGCTTGATTATCGACTGCATCAAAAACATCTTGTTTCCTCGCTTCGATGATTGCAATAATTTGGTCTACACAAGACTGCACTTGGCTTTTTACCTCGGCTACTTTCGATTGAAATGCGATGCTTTTTTGATTAAGTTGCTCGACTTCCTTTTGTCTTTCCAGTACTTTGTCTTTCAAAGATTTAATCATGGAGCTAATCTGTGTTTTGCGCTCATCAGTAGCTTCTTGCAAGGGCATCTTACCATGACCTTCATGAAGCGTTACGGCACAAGTGTTGCAAATGGCGACTTTACAGCCCTTGCAAAAGAACTTCAACTCTTCTTTTTCATGGTGTTTCTTCTGACAAAATGCTGGTCGCTCTAATACAGCCTTGATGTCTTGATCTTGAAAATCTTTTAGTGCTAGCGTTTTGTGGTCTTTATTTTCTCGAATCATGTTATGTCCTACAATACATTCTTCACACCAGAAGGAACAACACTGAAAGCAATATAAGGTCTGGGCGCTCCGTTTGTCGCAGTTTCTACATTTGGCGTTGACTGTACTGCACTCTTTTATTGCTAAGACATCTAGCAGGCTGTTTATTCGAAAATTAGTGGGAATTTCGCTGGGAGTTCCACTTCCAGAAATCTGAAACTGTCTTCTGCACTCGGGGCATGTAATTTTTCCATGGACGCCGCTCGTTCGTTGAATTCCGTTTAGGCAGTGAAGACAGAAACTGTGCAAACAAGGCAACTGCTTTGGATCAGTGAATGTACACATGCACACAGAGCAGGATACTTCATCATGAAGATTGTCCAGCAAGGTCTTGATATCCATGGACAAGATGGGAAACAAGGTTACTTTTTAAAAAGTTTGGCCTAGTTGTTGACGGACAAGGGAATGGGTTTGCTAGTGAACAATGAAGTCTTGTCTTGTGACCCAGACTAAACCGGCTCTGTATTATTAACCAATCAAATAGAGTCTCTTGACATGTTTTGATGGTTTGACGGAGGAGAAGCATCCTGTATTTCCGAGAATTGTTAATCAGCTTTGTAGTATAGGTATTGAACCTGCTGTCAAGGGGTGAGGACAAAACATGGACCAGAGGTCCATGGACCCCCACTTTGGACCGGGTCCATGGACCACTTTCATGGACCGGGTCCGTGGACCCCCTGTCATGACAGGGGGGGCAGTTTTTTTTAATAATGAGAAATGAACAAAAACAGAAATAGTACAAAAATAAGGTTAAAAAACAACAACAACAACAAACAATGCTCGATTGATCAGTAATGTTTAATTTTGCTAACATAGTGAAAAAAAAGGGGGGTCGGTACCTCAAATGCTGCTTGTTCCAATGAATTGTTTTCCCTGATGGGTAGATTATGCTTCGAAGGAAGACCTTTTGACTGAGCAAATGTAAATTTTTGCCACTTATTTCATACTGAGAGGTCGTGACACACATATTGATTTTCTACCTCTTTTATAATGTAAAGCTGTTCATTGCGGCTGATTAAAAGGGTTTTAGGTTGTTTAATTTCTCCAAAGTGCATCCTGGATCTGAATAATTCTAAGCCACTTTCTTTTTGTCCATGAATATCACTTTTTCCTGCAATGTTTTGTCACGCTGGGCCCAGCTCCTTAGCGCTTTTAGCAGGACGAATATAAATTCTCACGGATAGTGATTTACAGATCCAGATCTCGAAGAAGAAGAAGTGGCATGGATTGTAGCTTAATTAACTGTAACTGAAGCTACATCAACCATGGAGAATTGCGATGTGACTCAGTCATGATTGCTCTAAAAGCAATGAATTCTTAACTCCAGCTTGTTTTTCTAAGGGTGATGCGAGTCTTTGTACTGGAGCGCGTAATTCCTCTCTTGGTGCTAACTTTTAAATTAGCTTAATTTAACAGTCTTGCGACTACACATGTGCAAGCAGAGTGTACGTCATGTAAGCACAACTAAATATCTGTGATCAATCGTGAGCATTGGTCAACAGCGTCTTGTCAAATCTTTTTTTGGCACTATTTCGGTTTTTGAGTGTCCATGGACCTGGTGTACATTCAACGATAGCCTACGTGAAGCCGCACCCTCCCCTACACGTAGGCACACTGAACACATTATGAACACACGCCTACAATCCTTGGATAGAGTTTCTTGACATGTTTTGATGGTGTGACAGAAGAATAAATAACATCCTGTATTTCCGAGAATTGTTAATCAGCTCTTTGAAAGAGCTTTCTCTCCCTAAAATTCGTTGGGAAAAATTGCTACGCAGGCTGTAAAAGAATGGACTACTGAAATTTTTTGAATATTTGTGAACACCAGAACACTCAGAACGTTACACACGCGTACAATTCTTGGACAGATATTAACTGGGAAAGAAAGTCCCCGTTGGCCCTAAATCAGAAGCAAAAAAGCCACGCGAAAGACAAAACGCGCCATTTCCCCATCTTTTATTTTACAGGATGGAGGACGGATTTATTTTTGATCGAATTTTGCCCAAGACAGTGCTCGTTAATCTGAGTGTTTTCAGCAAAAACCGTAATCAACCTTCGGTCAAGTCTCCTCAGATACTGCGCAACAAATCCTCCAGAAACAAAGGCAGTTGCAGAACATTTTTACTAATTCTTAAGCTTCTGTGGGCCTTTTGGCCAAGCTTAGACTTCCAACCACAGAGGGGTTGAAACACATCTAATCAAATCACATCTCCTGTAGTCTGTGAACAGGCCTTCAGTCGAGCTAGAAACCGGGGAGAGGGAAAAGCGAAAAGGCCTCTTTCCCCCTTTCCCTTCCCTCTCCTCGCGATTTTTTTCCCCCAAACAGAGAGCCTGTTCACAGGCTACATCTCCTGCAGTATCGTTAACAAAAATAATGGTCGCATATTGTCTTTATCTTTCGAAGTGTTTGATTTGAAACAGGCTATAGCTACCTGTGTATTTTATTGTGTAGCTAAGTGGGGTTTGTCTAAAATTGTGTCAAAAATTGATGTCATTTCGTAGGCTGGAAAATACGGTAAAAAAACTGCTGGCTTAACCTCTAAATTGGGTAACTCTAAGTTCCAAACTGGTCCAAACTCAGAAAGAGGAAACTTGAGAAGGAAGAGTAACCCAATAACTCCTCGATGTCTGATGAAACGCTCAAAATGTTATTTTTGTTTCCGTTGCATGTGTACTAACACATACGTAACACTATACACCAAATCTCTTTGATAAAAGCTGTTCCAGAGAGGTTCACCAGCACGAAAGTTTCTTTTCTTTACTTAACTTGTCATTTTACTATAGAAAAAGCCACTCACTGTTAGATGCTCTTCAGTTTTTGAATAAAGCATGCGGAAAAAGAGTAACATTAATTGAATGAAAAAAGAGAAGAAGGCTAATGACAAAGCTCAGCAAGAGTTCGAATCCAGTTTTTTTAGTTCAGCTTGGAATTTGATTCACGGCGAGCTCAGCCTCCTCCCCAGGCTCTTCGTTTTTTTCCACGGTTTCTCATAGAGGCGAGCGCGAAACGCGAGACTGGTGACGAAGCGCAAGGGACCAGCGGCGAGCTAGTTTATCAGGTGACACATGGCCTACAATAAGCGCAGGCGCATTTTCGAACAAGCGAGCCACGCAAAGTGTGTAGCTGCCTGTGTGTGATTGTGAAAGCAAACTAACAGCTCATTAAAACTCTGGAAATATTAATAGGTCTCCTACCATTACTCTCTAAAAGGCAGACGCCTCTGTAGAGTAACAGTTAGAAACAGTTCCAGCGATCGTCTCAAAGAGTTGAGTGTAACACTATTAAACAGAGCGAATTCTAGTACGCGCTCCCAGAGAACACCTGCAGTGTCCTGATTTGGTCATTTGAACTTCACGCGTGAGGAGCCTGGGACGGTACAAAAAGGAATAGAACTCTGGGACAGTTTTGGAGAGAACACCGCTTTTATTGGCTATCGCAAGAGGCTTGCACGGTTGCCATCACTTGTGTGAGTGGTTGGTGTACTAAACTCTGCTCCTGTTATCTCCTTGGCTTTCTACAGAAACAAAAATAGAAGTCAGAATGTACTTTTCTGTCGGACGAGCGGGCTTTCCAATGACTAAGCCGTCTTGCAAGGGAATTTTTGCGGCCAGCGACCTCGCTACTCGCGGTAAGGACAATGGAACTCGCGCGCGAACTTATCATAATAAAATAAGACCAAGATCAATATGTGACGGCAATTTTCTCTCCGAGATAGACGCAAATTTCTTATTTAGTACTAGTTGTGGCCAGTGACGTTCCATTGTTAAGGAAATGATGTTGCTATTTAAGCTTTTCTTCTGATGGAAGTACGTGTTTTTCTTCCAGTAGTTATGTGCATTTCAAAGTCAATTTGCTACCTCTTATTCCACTACGACAACCTATTCAATCAGAAGTGTTATTCCTCATTTTAGAGTGAAAAAATATTCTTTATAAAACTCATAGTAGTTGATAATTATCCAGCAATTAAGCTTGTACCTTTGGATCTGTAACAAGGGAGTCTGGAACTAAACTGCGATGAACACTCAGCCATGATGGAACCTTAGAGGAGTCCTACACAAAATCGCTCATCATTTATAAATAATAATTTTAAAAATTCATTTACAGCTCGTCTCTAACTATTGGACGACAAAGGCCCAAGGTATTGTAAGCGACGACTGATTAGACCCTCTATATGACCTATATGGATACGTACCTTCAAAAAAGATAGAGGAGTAGACGTGAATGAGTTAAGATGAAACGATAGCCTGACAAGGAATCATTGCTCAAGGATACCATAGGGTTAACCTGTGTGGAGAACGTAAAAAAGGGACGGGTAGGGAGAAGGGGAGGGGATTAAAAAGACTCCTGCAATCAGGAACCCTATATTGCTAAACAGACTGAAGATAAGTTAAGGACAAGAGGAGAGGAGAGGGGAGGGGAGGGGGGGAGGGGATTATAGAGGGGATTAAGGAGACCCCTGCAATGGGGAACACTATATTGCTAAACAGATAAGATAAGATATGGACAAGAGGAGAGAAGAGGGGAGATAACCTTACCTCCTGCTCCCATGTCCTTTTTCTCCCCTCCTCTTCATGCACTTGCTACGCAGGTTACACTTGCGTACAGCCTGTAGTACATGCCCTGAACTGAAGTGTTTATAGTAGATTTAATAGATATCTACCTTCATAGAATAACTAAGATAGTACGCTCGTTCTGGTTGGTTAAAAACCTATGGTTTATTGTGCCGGTAAACTCATAGAAAACTTAAAGTTATTTTATAAAAGCAATAGACCACACTTTCTATGGGTTTACCGGCGTGATAACCCACGCGGGATGTTGGGAGAACACTAAAAAACTTGTCAATCATGAGCCGAGGGGATTATCACGCAGGTAAGCCCATAGAAAGGGTGGTCAATTGCTTAATAAAACTCTTTGCCGTCTGCTTTGGTCGTTTTGGTTCCATATGGACCCATGCATATTATTCTCCCTGGACCCCTTAGGCTTTCAATTCTAGCTATTAAGATGGTAATTAGCAATATCGACGAGTATAGAGCACATTTCTACGAGTACATCATTTAGCAAATTTTGACCAATCTCAAAGCACCTGAAGGCTCAAATTGATTAAGGCTTGCTTCTTTACAAATTCCTCAGAATTTTGAAGGGGGGTGGTCAAATGTAACTTTTTTTTTAAGATATCGTAAAATTCCGAAAATAAGCCCTTCCATGTATAAGCCCTTTCAAATATAAGCCCCCCAATCGGATGACGCAAAAAACCCTCCGTTAAAGCGCCCCTCCAAATATAAGCCCCTCGGGAGCTTGTACTAGGAGAATTGCCCTCAAAAACAAAGTAAAACAAAGCAAAAAATTGGTAAATTTACTTCCAACTATAAGGCTAGCCCAATCGATTTTGAAACACATATTTCCCTCCGTAGGTGAGCCCCTCCAAAAATAAACTCCTCAAAAAGGGCCTTTGAAAAATGTAAGCTCCAGGGCTTATTTTCTGAATTTTACGGTATCCCAGGTCTAATAAAATACGGGCTAATCATAACTAAGAAATCTTCAAAGTTCATTTGAAAAATTTTTTATAACTGCATCACGTGACCAGCCACGCCCTGTTTTATCTAGAAATCCTTTGGGTCGAAATACAAACTATGTAGAAAGCAAACGGTTTTGCTTTTGTAGGTCCAAAAAGTGGCTACCGATAGTGTTCTTGAAAAAAGATTGGAACGAGACGAAAGTGTCCATATTAAGGGGGTTGAATTAAGAGAAAACTGTGTAAGGGCTTGAGCGATTTGACAAAAATCCACTTTTCATCATAAAACAACCAAATCTGGCCATTTAATGTAAAATCAGGTGAAAAAATTGGCAAAAGATAATTTTTCGGTTTTTTGATTAAAGAGGGATTTGACTGTACTGTTGCCTTGTCCTACAGACTGCTCAGTTGACCTACACGTGACTCGGATGATGACTGGACATAGAAATGATGGTCCATTCTCCGAGACGAGACGTAAAAATAGTGTCCTCAATTAGTACAAGTGTGTTAAATACATCTTTTTACACTTGAATGAGGTAAACTGGTACGTTTAACGTCAACACATGACGGTCTCATTGACAACGATAAATTTGAAGAAAAAACACATTCTTCACATTTGATTATCCTTTAATGCATTTTCGACAAAAAGTTATACAATTCGGTAAATATATATGTTATAATTTAACGGACCTGAAGATCCTGATGAGAAAAAAGATGGTACTTGAGCTGAGGGCGCGGGAAAAATACTTCCAAAAATACACTAGCTAACAACAAGCAACTGCTGGGAAAAAAAATGAAAAGGGGTACAACGTAAAAAAACAATTTTGATACCAAAAAAATTGAACAACCTTATAAAACTACCCCTGATCGGCAATTAAATGAGACTATACGATATATTTGAAAAAGGATTACAAAATATATTTACAATTTGAATGTCACTTCAGCTATAATTACAATTATTATTACAGCCACGATTTTATAATTTATTGTTACCTTCACAGAAAAGACAAACTACGCGTGAGGACAACCTAATGCCTCCCCCACCCGACGACAGTGACAAATACCTCACGAATTCAGGATGTTGTTCGGAAAGTTACGGTTTCTTTTTCTAGATAAAGAAGCCAATTTAAACGTCTCAACAATAATACGACTGGAAAGATCATATTTTCTGGTCAAAAACCTGGATTCGGTTGTTCTCCTTATCACACACAACAATTCTTCCATCACTAAGAGTTGCTGTAGACACTGGACACTTAAACTCTCCTCTCCCGCTACCTTCACTTCCAAATGCAAAGTTTGTAAAAAACTTTCCACTCAGATCAAGTACCTGAACTCTGTGATTCTTTTCATCACAGACCATAAGCAATCCTTCTTTGTTAACTGACAAGTAACGGGGCTCATTGAATTCTCCATCTTTGATTCCCTGTTTTCCAAATTTAGAAATGAACTTTCCCTCCAGATTAAACATTTTAATGGAATAATTACCACGATCTGAGACTATAAAATATTGACCGTATTGGATACAGTGATGGGGTTTGACCAAAGAACCTGCTCCACCAAATTTACGTGAATACTCCCCACTAGAAGAGAATATCTTGATTAATTTGTTACCTTTATCAGCAACAATAATATCACCGTTGCCGTTTATTGATAAACCTTGAGGGAATTCAAACTGTTTATCACGACTTCCTTTTTCACCAAACATACTAAGAAAGTTACCATTCCTATCAAAGACTTGCACCCTGTGGTTAAAAGAGTCTGCCACTACAATATTGCCATGACTATCAAAAGCGATCCCTTCAGGGCCCTGGAACTCACCATTATTCTGACCCTTTCTACCAAGGGATATTAAGTGGGTACCGTCACTACTAAACACTGAAACCCTGTTGTTACCGAGCTCAGTCACAGCAATTTCATCCTGATCATTCACTGCCACCCCATAGGGCAAGTTAAGCATTTCAACAGACTTACCTTGTTGTCCAAATGACATCACAGATCTGAAGCGCCTGGTTTGTACCTGAGCCTTAAAAGGACTTTCACAAAAATTTGTCCCTTTATTCCCTGCAAGTACTTTATTACTTTCTTTACCTTTAGTTCCTGATTGTTCCGCTTTAGTTTCGCTAAAAACAAACTTTACTTTACCTATCCCCTCGCTCATGCTCGAAAGGTTAATCAGTTTTTCACTTTTAGTGAAACTAAAGCGAGGGATACATTCAGTGTCGCGGTTTTCTTTGGTGCCCTGTTCCTGCAGGAGTGAATCAAATGTTTCACTGAATCCCTTGATTTCAGAACTAAAACCTCGTTTTAACAGAGTTTCAGTTTGTTCAATTGCTGATTCAATTAATTTCACTTGTTTTTCCACTTCGCCTTTTTGCTGTAAGAGAGATTCCAGTGATTTTGTCGCTTGATTATCAATCACATCAAAAACATCTTGTTTTTTCGCTTCGATGATTGCAATAGTTTGGTCTACAAAAGACTGCACTTGGCTTTTTACCTCGGCTAATTTCGATTGAAATGCGATGCTTTTTTGGTTGAATTGTTCGACTTCGTTTTGCTTTTCCAGTACTTTGTCTTTTAAAGATTTTATCATGGAGCTAATCTGTGTGTTGCCCTCATCAGAAGCTTCTTGCAAAGGCATCTTAACATGACCTTCATGAAGAGTTACAGCACAAGTGCTACAAATGGCGACTTTACAGCCCTTGCAAAAGAATTTCAGCTCTTCTTTTTCATGGTGTTTCTTCTGACAAAATGCTGGTCGCTCTAATACAGCCTTGATGTCTTGATCTTGAAAATCTTTTAATGCTAGCGTTCTGTGTTTGTTGTTAGCACGCATTATGTCATGTCCTAAAATGCATTTCTCGCACCAGAAGGAACAACACTGGAAGCAATACGAGGTCTGGGCACTCCTTTTATCGCAGTTTCCACACTTCACGTTAGCTGTACTACACTCTTTTATTGCTAAGACATCTAGCAGGCTGTTTATTCGAAAATTGGTGGGAATTTCGCTGGGAGTTCCACTTCCAGAAATCTGAAACTGTCTTCTGCACTCGGGGCATGTAATTTTGCCATGGACGCTGCTTGTTCGTTGAATTTCGTTCAAGCAGTGAAGACAGAAATTGTGCAAACAAGGCAACTGCTTTGGATCAGTGAATGTACACATACACACGGAACAGGATACTTCATCATGAAGATTGTCGAGCAAGGTCTTTATATCCATGGAAAAGGTCGGAAGCAAGGATACGTTTTTTCAAGAAGCTTCAAGAGAATGGCTTTGCGAATGAACAATAAAGTCTTGTTTTGTGACCCAGACTAAACACTGTATTATTAACCAATCAAATAGAGTTTCTTGACATGTTTTGGTGGTTTGACCGAAGAATAAAAATCATCAAATGTATTTCCGAGAATTGTTAATCAGCTCTTTGAAGCATGGATAAATTGCCCGCAAGCATATGTTCCGCGCGAGATGGTCAAGAAAGTCGAAAGTTAGGAATGAAGGAGCTTTATCCTTAAATCCCGCCAAAACGCGTCATTTCCTCGTCCTTTATTTAACAGGAGAGAGAACAGATTAATTTTCCGTCTATTTTGTCCAAGAATGCGGTCGTTAATCTGTGTGTCTTCAGCAAATACGTTAATTAATCAACCTTCGGCCAAGTCATCCCCGATATATAGTCTGTCCAACAAAATGCTCCAGAAAAAATGGCAGTTGCAGAAAATTTTTATCATTAAATCTTTAGTTTCTGTGGGCCTTTGGGCCATGCAAGCTTAGACTTCCATCCACAGAGTGGTTGAAGGTGCAGTGAAGTATAACAGGCCGGGACTGTTTTTCCTTAAGACCAAGGTGTGTTAGCTTATAGAGTATAATTCAGCCTGCAGGTGCGTTGAAGGTCATGTTAAAGATGCCTTTGCAAGAAGCTACCGACGCACGCAAAAAAAAAAGATCAGCTCCGTGATAAAATCTTTGAAAGACAAAGTACAGCAAAAAAAAAAAACAGAGGTAAAACGCCAAGTGTAATCTTGTGTAGACAAAATTATTGTGATCATCGAAGCGAAAAAACAAGATGTTTTTGATGCAGTCGGTAATCAAGCGACAAAATCACTGGAATCTCTCTCACAGACAGAAAAAAGACGAAGTAGAAAAACTGAAACTCTGTTGAAACGAAGTTTAGTACTGAAATCCAGGGATTCAGTGAAACATTGGACTCAATCCTGCCGGAACAGCACCAAAGAAAACTGTGACACTGAATTTATTCTTCGGTTTAGTTTCACTAAAAGTGAAAAACTGATTAACGTGTTAAGCATGAGCGAGGGGATAGGTAAAGTAGAATTTGTTTTTAGCGAAACTAAAGCGCAATAATCAGCATCTCAATTGTCCGTAGTTGTCATTTGTTACGGACACCTCGGTGAAGTGCTCTCTTTCGAATAATCTTTTTTAAAGTTAAATTAGTACTATAATGGTACGAGTCAAAAATTGAGATATTTTAATCTCATTTGTTTTTAACAAGTGCGTGGGCCGGCTGCATCGGAGACTAAAACAGACTGGTCGTGCATGTTTTGATCAGCGTGCTTTCATTGTTAAACATATAACTTTTTTTACTTGTTTTTGTTTGTTTTGGTTTGTTTTTTTACTTTATTAACTTTTCTAATTACTTGTGAGTTTAAATACGCTTGTATTTTGGGTTTCTTCCCTCTACCTTCTTTGCAATTTTTTTTGTTTTTCCGTTTTTCTTTCTTTCTTTTTAGTCTCATTTCTTTTTTTTTGCAATTTGTCTTCTCGTTTCTAGACCGGTCCAATAAAGGCCTACAAATATTTGTAAATAAGATCCCGGCTCTACGCCGCCCTGTATTTTAACACAAAAAGTAAAAGTGCGCAAATTAGTTTTCATCTGCTTACCGAGTATTGTTGCTTACAATATGTGTTTCACTGGTCTTTTCAAATCTTTCGCCAAATCTCCGTCATATTAACTAAAATCCAGTCATGTTAAGAATGGGGAAAAAATTGTCCTGTTTTATAGATCAAAGCTTATGATAGTATAGCGCAGCAGATAAAAAGCGCGGGAAAAATTGCAAAAGCGGTGGTTATGCCGCGGTTACCGTGGTAGCTGTACCATGGTTTGGTATAGAAACATGGTACATTTTGCATTCCGCTGGCCAAGTTTCAAGCGCGAATTTTTCTCTTCAGATACCTCCCTACAGAAACACTGATTCATAATGTGAGGCTGATTCCACTTTGGATTTAATCCGCTGAATTCAAGCTGAGTGCGGATTTAAAACATTGTGAATCCTATTTTGGTAGGAAACACAGAACCGTGTGGTTCCGTACGCTGTCGTCTAAAGCGATACACGTTTTCCCAGCTCAATTTTTATTAAATTAGACAAAAAGGTATTTCAAAGGATACGCAATAATATATCTTTTGAGTTTCGCGTGATCTTTAAGGTCTTTCGAGAGGAAAATTGTCAGTCCATGTCCATGTGTTTCAAGCGCTGTAAAAAAATATCCAAAAAATAGCAAAAGGATTTCAAATATTCCAATTCGGTCAGCTTATCAAATACATGAGACCATTTTCACTCAACTTTTTGTCAGGCCAGACTTGAATTTGTAGGAATAATGTAAATGAATTCAGAGCAAACCTTCTTCTTAGGCGTTCCTTCTTCAGCAGTGTCCAACGCTTTTCTTTCTGTGGCTCATCATTTTCTTTCTTCTTGTGGTTCACCTCTGATTTAGAGTCATTGTCCTCGTCAAAGTCATCAATATCATCATCATCACTTCTATTCTCATCATCTTCATCATCATCATTGTAGTCATGTGGTCATCGTCTTTCACATCTCCTGCTGTATCTTCAACAAAAGTGTTTGATTTGAAATAGGCTGTAACTACTTGTCTATTTTCCTTTGTAGCTAAGTAAGGTTTGTCTAAATTAGTGTCAAAAGTTAATGTCATTTGGTGGCTGGAAAATACGGTAAAAAAAAAACTGCCGGCTTAACCTGCTAATTGTGTAGCTCTATAAGTTCCAAACTGGTCCAAACTCACAATTAAAGAGGAAACATGAGAAGGAAGAGTAGACAAGGTCAACCCAATAACTCCTCGATGTCTGATGAAACGTTGCTCTTAGCTGCTGCCGACAGTTTTCTGGCCAGCATTCACGCACTCAAAAAAACCAGTGCGCTCCAAACTTTGTTTTCGTTTCCGTTGCCTGTGTACTAACACATACGTAATACTGTACACCAAATTTGGCGATCTCTTCGAACAAAGCTGATCCACAAAGGTTCACATTTAGGTAAGTTTGTCACGTATAGAAAAAGCCACTTACTGTTAGATGCTTTTGAGACCTTGAATAAAACCTGCGGAAAATGCAACAGTTATTGAATGAGAGAAGAGAAGAAGCGTAATGACAAAGCTCCACCCTCGTACCCATCCTCTTCGTTCCTCTTGACCAGCGGTCGGGCAAGCCAGTATGCGCAGTAAGGAACGAAGACTCGAGGTACGAGATTGACAAAGCTCAGTAATGGTTTGAATCCAGTTCTGTTTTTTAACACAGCTCAGAATTTGATTCTGCACGGCGAGCTACTTTATCAGGTGACACATAGCTGTTTGTGTGTGATTGTGAAAGCAAACTAACAGCTCATTAAAATAAACATCTGAAGTTATCCCCTCCCACTACTTTCTACGAGGCGGACGCTTCTCTAGGGTAACAGTAATAAACGGTCCAACGGTAGTCTCAAAGAGTTGAGTGTAACACTATGGTGAGAGCACTGGCCTCCCACCAATGTGGCCCGGGTTCAGTTCCCGGCGTCGACGCCATATGTGGGTTGAGTTTGTTGTTGGTTCTCTCCCTTGCTCCGAGAGGTTTTTCTCCGGGTACTCCGGTTTTCCCCTCTCCTAGAAAACCAACACTTCAAATTCCAATTCGATCTGGAACGCACGGACACGTTTAAACGAGTTCATATGAACTCTTAAGTGCTTCGTGGGTAAAAAAAAAAAAAATAGCAAAAAAAAAGCAAAGCCAAGCAACAGATGGAATTCTAGTATGCGCTCCCTGAAAACACGTGTAGTGACCTGACTTGACGTGTGAGGAGCCTGGGACGGTACAGAAAGGAATTGAACTCTGGGACAGCTTTGGGGACACAATTGCTCTTATTGGATGTTGCAAGGTTGAGAAGGGAACTGGGTGATGATTCACCATCCCCACCCACCTCATCCCCCCCCCTGTCCCACCCAAACCGTCCTGTTTAGCAAAATACGGCTCCTTATTACAGAAGTCTCCTTAATCCCCTCTATAATCCCCTCCCCTACCCCCTCCTCTTGTCCCTATCTTATCAGTTCTCCACAAAGAACTAGAAGACAAAGTGGAGAAGCTGAAGAGCAAGAAGGTTGAAGGTCATGCGGCCGAGGATCGGAGTCAAATCCGAACTACCAGTTGGTAAATAAATCATACCGGATCAGCCCACACAAACTTTTACGGTCTTGATTGATTAATACAGTCTATCATTTATTAGTGAAAAATAATTAGGGGAAGGAAGGGTGGGCTTAATAGAGATGGGGGAAGATTATTAACTTTCTTCCCCTGAAGAGGCTGAGCTTACAAGAGGGAGAGGGCTTATTTGAGACCGGGAACCTACTAGAGAATTTAGGGTAAGATAAGATGAGGACATGTAAGAGGAGCAGAAAGAACAGTTATCTGCTACCATGTCCTACCTCTCCCCTCCCCTTCATGTGCTTGAGCTACGCAGGTTACACTTGCGTACAGCTTGTTGTTTATGCACTAAACTGAAGCGTTTATGGTAGATTTAATAGTTATCTACCTTAATTAAACGAAAAGATTAACTCAGCCTGTAGAGCGTTTGATTGCAGGAGCGAGAAGTCACGGAACCGGACCAATACTGAGGGTCTTAAAATAACTAAGGAACTGAGTCAAACCCCGTTACTACAGACACTAAGGGGGGGGGGGGGGGGGCATAGAAAGTGTCCGTATTGAAGAGGTTGAATCAGGAGAAAACATAAGGGCCTTTTTCCCCAGGGACAAACAATGAGGTGTCTGTATTAAGCAGGTGTCAATAAAAGGGGTTCGCTGTGCTGCCTTGTCCTGCAAACTGCTCAGAAGACCTACACGTGATTCGGACGATCATTGGACATAGAAATGATGGGCCATTCTCGGTAGAGACGTGAAAATAGTGTTCTCAATTAGACTCGCGTGCTAAATACATTTATACTTGAATGAAGTAAACTGGTACGTTTAACTTCAACACATGACGGTCTCTTTGACAACGATAAATTTGACCAAAAAAGACATTCTTTACATTTAAATATCCTTTAATGCATTTTCAACAAATCGTAATACAGTTCGGTTAATATATGTTGTAACTAACAGACCTGAAGAACCCGTTGAGAAAAAAATTGGTACTTATGCTAGGGCTCGAGATTAATATCTCCAAAAATAAACTTGCTAACAACTAGCAACTCCTGTAAAGAAAATGAAAGGGTGTACAACCTAAAAAACAATTTTGACTCCAAAAACTTGAACCACCTTATTAAACTACCATCGGCAGTTAGATGAGACTACAGTACATTTGGAAAAAGGTTACAAAATATATTTACAATTTGAATGTCATTTCAGCTATTATTACAGCCAGGACTTTATAATTTATTGCTACATTCACAGAAGAGACAAACTACATGTGAGAGCAATCTAATGCCCGCCCCTCCGGGCAACCTAGAAAAGGGTCAACAGTGACAAATACCTCACGAGATACTTTTTGTTCGAAAAATTACGGTTTCTTATTCTGGATACCCAATTTGAACTTTTCAACAATAACACCACTGGTAAGATCATTAATTAATATCTTATAATTATATCTTGTCAAAAACCTGGATTCGGTTGTTGTTAACATCACATACAACTATCCTTCCATCACTAAGATTTGCTGCAGACACTGGATAATTAAACTCTCCTCTCTCACTACCTTCACTCCCAAACTTTGTGACAAACTTTCCACTCATGATCAGTTCAAATAACTGAACTCTGTGATTACTTCCATCACAGACCATTAGCAATCCTTCTTTGTTAACTGACAAGTAACGGGGCATATGGAAATCTCCATTCATTCTTCCTTTTTTTCCAAATTTAGAAATAAGCTTCCCCCCCAGATCAAACATTTTAATGGAATGATCACCACCGTCTGAGACTATAAAATATTGACCGTGTTGGATACAGTGATAGGGTTCGACCAAATAACCTGCTCCACCAAATTTACGTAAATACTCCCCATTAGAAGAGAATATCTTGATTAATTTGTTACATCTATCAGCAACAATAATATCACCGTTACCGTTTATTGATAAACCTTCAGGGTAACTAAGCTGACTATCACGACTTCCTTGTTGACCAACCTTACTAAGAAAGTTACCATTCCTATCAAAGACTTGCACCCTGTGGTTATTCTTGTCTGCCACTACAATGTTGCCATGACTATCAAAAGTGATCCCTCTAGGGTGCAGGAACTCACCATTATTCTGACCCTTCGAACCAAACGATCTTAAGTGGATACCGTCACTACTAAACACTGAAACCCTGTGATTCCAGTACTCAGTCACAGCAATTTCATCCTGGTCATTCACTGCCACCCCCCAGGGCTCCCTAAGCATTCCAACAAACACACCTTTTCGTCCAAATGACAGCACAGATCTGAAGCGCCTGGTTTGTACCTGGTTTGCCCCCCAGGGCTCCCTAAGCATTCCAACAAACTCACCTTTTTGTCCAAAATATGACAGCACAGATCTGAAGCGCCTGCTTTGTACCTGAGTTTCAACAGGACTGTCACGAACATTTGCCCATTTATTCCCAGCAATTACTTTACTACTTTCTTTACCTGATTGTTGCGCTTTAGTTTCGCTAAAAACAAATTCTACTTTACCTATCCCCTCGCTCATGCTTAACAGGTTAATCAGTTTTTCACATTTAGTGAAACTAAACCGAGGAATACATTCAGTGTCACGGTTTTCTTGGGTGCTCTGTTCCTTCAGGATTGTATCAAATGTTTCACTGAATCCAAGGATTTCAGTGCTAAAGCTTCGTTTCAACAGAGTTTCAGTTTGTTTAATTGCGGATTCAATTATTTTTAATTGTTTTCCCACTTCGCCTTTTTTCTGTGAGAGAGATTCCAGTGATTTTTTGGCTTGATTATCCACTGCATCAAAAACATCTTGTTTCCTCGCTTCGATGATTGCAGTAATTTGGTCTACAAAAGACTGCACTTGGCTTTTTACCTCGGTTACTTTTGACTGAAATGCGATGGTTTTTTGGTTGAATTGTTCGACTTTCTTTTGTTTTTCCAGTTCTTTGTCTTTCAAAGATCGAATCATGGAGTTGATCTGTGTTTTCCGCTCATCATTAGCTTCTTCCAATGGCATCTTACCATGACCTTCATGAAGTGTCATAGCACAAGTGCTGCAAACGGCGACTTTACAGTCCTTGCAAAAGAGCTCCAATTCTTTGTTTTCATGGTGTTTCTTCTGACAAAATGCTGGTCGCTCTAATACAGCCTTGATGTCATGATCTTGAAAATCTTTTAGTGCTAGCGTTCTGTGTTCGTTGTTAGCACGTATTATGTCATGTCCTAAAATGCATTTCTCGCACCAGAAGGAACAACACTGGAAGCAATACGAAGTCTGGGCACTCCTTTTATCGCAGTTTCCACACTTCACGTTCGCTGTACTACACTCTTTTATTGCTAAGACATCTAGCAGGCTGTTTATTCGAAAATTGGTGGGAAGTTCGCTGGGATTTCCACTTCCAGAAATCTGAAACTGTCTTCTGCACTCAGGGCACGTAATTTTACCACGGACGCCGCTCGTTCGTTGAATTCCGTTCAGGCAGTGAAGACAGAAACTGTGCAAACAAGGCAACTGCTTTGGATCAGTGAATGTACACATACACACAGAACAGGATACTTCATCATGAAGATTGTCGAGCAAGGTCTTTATATCCATGGAAAAGTTCGGAATCAAGGTTACTTTACAAAAATTTTGGCGGATCAAGGGAATAGCTTTGCTAATGAACAATGAATTCTTGTCTTGGGACCCAAACTAAACTCTGTATTATTAGCCAATCAAAGAGAGTTTCTTGACATGTTTGGATGGTTTGATGGAAGAATAAATAAAACATTAACATCCTGTATTTCCGAGAATTGTTATTCAGCTCTTTGTTGCATTTCTCGCGCGGCCAAAACCGAGAATCCCGTTCCTCGGTCTTTCTTTGCCCCGAAACCAAACGGAAACGCTTGCTACGCAGGCTACTCTTTGAAGCACAGGTAACTTGTCGGCAGGAGATTCTGAGCGAAAATTGGGGAGAGAAAAAAAGAGGGATGAAGGGGCTTTCTCTCCCTAATTCGTTCGGAAAAGTTTGCTAGGCATGTTAAAGCATGGACTACTGAAATTTTTTGATTATTTGTGTACACTCAACTCGTTACACACGCGTACAATCCTTGAACAGATTAAACTGGGAAAGCAACTCCCCGTTAGCCTGCGAGCAAGCTCTCCTATTTGGGCGTTCTCGCGAGGCTCGCTCCGCTTGCCCAAATAGGAGAGCATGCTCGCAGGCTACTCCCCGTTGGCTCAAAATAAGGGACTTGTCAGAAATGAGCAGGGGGGAGGTGGGGGTGGAAACAGAGGGAGGGTCACAACTTTTTGAGACTCAGAAAAGGGAGGGGTCATAAAAAATGGGCCGTTAAAAGGGAGCGGGTCATGCAAATATATGCCCGTGATCATATAGAGGTTCACCCACAGAAGAAAAAGGAAGTCCTTTATTTGGTAAAAAAACGTAGGAGAGTCGAGTGATCAGCTGTCAGAATCAGAGTCGGACTCTTAATGCTGTCATCTAAAATGTAGGTATATAGCATTACAAGGAACAGATTAGAAATACTGACTCACCCTAGTGTATTCCAAGAACTAGATTTTATCATTTATATAACAGGGGGAGGGTCATGATATTTTAGGCCAAGCTCAAGGGGAGGGTTAGCAAATTTTACTCCCATTGCAGGGATGGATCACCTCATTTCCGCACCCATATTTAAAATGCCCACTCCCCCTCCTCCCCTGATAATTTCTGACAAGTCCCTAAGGAGCAAAAAAGCCACGCGAAAGCCAAAACGCGTCATTACCCCATAATAAATTTTGCGTCTACTTTGTCTAATATAGAGGTCATTACTGTTTGTGTTTCGAGCAAATACATTTACATTTTTTATTAAAATCAACCTTCGGCTAAGTCATCCCTGATACTGTGCAACAAAAACCTCCAGAACAAATGGCAGTTGTAGAAAGTTTTTACTAAATCTTAAGTTTCTGTTAGCCTTTGGGCCACAGAGTGGTTAAAAGAGCAATGAAGTATAAAAGTCAAAATATAAAGTAACTTAAAAACGGTGGTATCTTTTTTTGTCAGTTTAGAAGCTGTAATCGGATTGGTATCTGCTGGAGTTCGCTTGGATTTCCTTCTGAATTGTCACTTGTTATTTTTTACGGACACTTCGGTAAAGTGCTCTCTTTCAAATGAATTTTTTTTTCACAAATTTAAATTAGTATTATTATAGTACGAGTCAAGAATTAAGACAGTTTTATTCTCATTTGTTTTTAGGCTATTTGGGCGGGCCTTGTCATTTATTGACATATCTTTTCTTCGTTTAAGTAGACAGTTGTTATTGAAAATCTCAAGAGGGATGAGATTCACACGGCGGTATAAAACTAAGTGAAATTCCTTTCTTCAAACTTTTATAATGTTCGGTCAAAGGAGCAATTATCAGCGATCACATTTTCGTTTGGCGAGGTAAATCTATAATTACGTAACATTTATTTTAATGGTTGAAGTATTCCATCAGCCTCGGTAAACTCTTTTTCTTAATGGTCTTTGACCAACCTCACTTGGAAGCGCGATTAAAACTTCAAGGTGTTCTGTAATTATCCTAGCAGTTGATCCTGGAAGGAATTGAAAACCGTCAAAGTGATCGAGTGCTGTAAATTTATACAAGAAATTTATTAACTGGTACGAGACGGCCCTTCTTAATACACTTCCAAATCCAAGATGGCGACACAACCTTGGTCGATCCTTCCTCCTTTTGTCCATCCTAAAAATGAAAAGGCAGACACGATAAGAACAGCGGGCATTGGTTACATCGCTAATAAAATATTTTAGCTTATCACCTCCAAGGCGTTGCTTCCAATGTCGAAAAGAAAGAACATGGGAAGAGGGGTGGAGAAAGGGGGGGTGGGGGGATTGTACAGAATCTATTCCCCGCTTTCATGTTTTCCATAATACACGCTTGCATTTTGAGTTTCTTCCCTCTTTATCCTTTGCAAATTTGTCTTCTTCCGTCTTTCTTCTTTCTTTGTCTCATTTTTATTTTTGCGA
The DNA here is from genome assembly GCF_958299795.1 of Porites lutea. Classification (NCBI taxonomy): domain Eukaryota; kingdom Metazoa; phylum Cnidaria; class Anthozoa; order Scleractinia; family Poritidae; genus Porites; species Porites lutea. The sequence goes on from NC_133201.1 coordinate 3,621,550, forward strand.
TTTGTTTTCCCGTTTCTAGTCCGGTCCAATAAAGGCCTACAAACATTTATAGATAAGAAACTGTTCGCATTCGCAGTGAAGTTTACCACACTAATGACATGACAAAAAGTAAAAGCGCGCAAAATATTTTTCTTTTTCTTACCCCATTGTTGCTTACAATATGTGTTGCACTGGTCTTTTCAAATTCCTCCGCTAAATCTCCGTCATAACTATCCAGTCACGTTAAGAATGGTTAAAAACCGGATTGTCCAGTTTTATAGATCAAAGCTTATGATCAAAGCAGCAGATAAAAGGCGCGGGAAAATTGCAATAGCGGTGCTTAAGCTGAGTTTCTTTGCAAAAATTCTGAATTCAGATTCAAGGTAAATGATGGATGAAAACTGGTCACGGTAAGACGACAAAAACCAAAGACGGATTTACAGCCTGTACCAGGGGTTGGTAGGGCATTTTGCATTCCGCTGGCCAAATTTCAAGCGGAAATTCCTCTCTTCAAATATCTCCTTAAAGAAACACTGCTTCACTTTGCGAGGCTGATTCCTATTTGGATTACATCCGCTGAATTCAAGCCGAGTGCGGATTCAAAACATTACAAATCCTATTTTGGCAGGAAACACAGAAACGTGTTGTTCCGTACGCTGTCGACTAAAGCGTTTTCGTAGCTCAATATTTATTAAATTAGACAAAAAGGTATTTCAAAGGATACGCAATAATATATCTTTTGAGTTTCGCGTGATCTTCAAGGTCTTTCGAGAGGAAAATTGTCAGCCCATGGAAGATGTCTTTCAAGCGCTGTAAAAAATGAAAAGGATGTCAAAGTACATTCTTTGCATAACATAAACTGTAGATTATAATACAAATTACTAAAACAAACGAGGAGAATAACAATTTACAGGAGTTAATGGTTTTGAAAATAATTCAAAACTGACTCAAACATTATAAATGTTTCCAATAATTACAAGCCTTTCTTACCTGCCCTTTGCTTGGACTGCCAACAACTTCATCTTCCTGCGAAATTACAAAAAGCGAATAATCAAATATACAGAAACTGATGTACGAAAGTGCATTCACTATATAGTTTGATTTCCAACTAAACTTCTTATTGTTATGAAAACTAAATTTTCTTACTGCTTGCAAAACAAACCTCACTATAGCATTTGCGTGAAAAGTTGTGTGTGCTTCTTTCTTTCTTTCTTTTTTTTTCTTTCAGTTTTCCGGTTTGATACAAATTGTTAGATTGATAAATTTGCAGCTTTTTTTCCGTAGGAAAAAAAAAAAAAAAAAACCACCAGCTCGGCGCAAAAGGCAGTGTGTGTCAAAAACTGTTTTTTTTTTTTCACACCTCATTTACTTACTTTAGGATGGCTGAATTTCTGTCGGTGCTCCTCGCTCCGTTGATAGCATTTCGATGCATATTTACAAGCAGCCTTTGACTGAGGAAAGAACAACGAATATCAGCCAATGACAAGAAGCTATTACGGAGCTTGAGCTAACAGGACGGCTAAAGCCGCAAAAACGTCATTTATAAAGTACTTTCGTGTTATTAGACACTTTTTCACGATTCTTCCAACTCGGTAGCTTGTCAAACATATGGGACCATTTTCATTCAACTTTATGCCAGGCCAGACATGAGTTTGAAGGACTGAAAGTAAAAACAAACCTTCTTTTTAGGCGATTCTTCCTCAGCAGTGTCCAACGCTTTTCTTTTTCTTGTTTCTTTCTGTGGCTCATCATTTACTTTCCTCTTGTGGTCAACCTCTGATTTAGAGTCATTGTCCTTGTCAAAGTCATCAATATCATCATCATTACTTCTATTCTCATCATCCTCGCCATCATCATTGTCAGCGTCATCGTCCTTCACATCTCCTGCAGTATCTTCAACAACAACAAAAAAAATGGTCGCATAGTGTCTTTAATTACCTTTCGAAGTGTTTGATTTGAAATAGGCTGTAGCTACTTGCCGATTTTCCTGTGTAGCTAAGTGGCGTTTGCCTAAATTGGGATCAAAATTTAATGTCATTTCGTAGGCTGGAAAATACGGTAAAAAAACCTGCCGGCTTAACCTCTAAATTGGGTAGTTCTGAGTTCCAAACTGGTCCAAACTCACAAAGAGTAAACATGAGAAGGAAGAGTAGACAAGGTCAACCCAATAACTCCTCGATGTCTGATGAAGCGATGCTGTTAGCTGCTGCATAAACAGTTTTTTGGCCAACATTCACGCACACAAAAAAAGCAATGTGCTCAAAACTTTGTTTCCGTTTCCGTTGCACGTGTACTAACACATACGTAATACCATACACCAAATATGGCGATCTCTTCGAACAAAGCTGTTCCAGAAAGGTTCGGCAGTACAAAATTAAGTTTCTTTTCTTTATCATATATAGAAAAAGCCACTCACTGTTAGATGCTTTTGAGTTCTTGAATAAAACCTGCGAAAAATGCAACAGTAATTGAATGAAAAAAGACTAAAAGCGTAATGACAACGCTCAGCATAAGTTCGAATCCAGTTTTTGTTTAATACAGCCCGGAATCTGATTCACGGCGAGCTACTTTATCAGGTGATACATGGCCTACAGCGCAGGCAGGCGCATTTTTCGAACAAGCGAGCCGCACTAAGTGTGTAGCTGCCTGTGTGTAAATGTGAAAGCAAACTAACAGCTCATTAAAGTTGTTTCCTACCACTACCTTCTACAAGGCGGACGCCTCTCTTGGGCAACAGTTATAAACATTTCCAACAGTGGTCTCAAAGAGTTAAGTTTAACACTATTACGCAGACCGAATTCTAGTATGCGCTCCAGCAGAAAACACCTGCAGTGACCTTATTTGGCCATTTTGACTTCACGCGTGAGCCTGGGACGCAACAGAAACGAATTGAACTCTGGGACAGTTTTAAGGGACACAATTGCTCTTATTAGCTATTGAAAGGTTGCCGGCAGGGAACTGGGTGAAAATTCGACACCGCCGCCCCCACCTCCCCCCTCAAACCGTCCCACAGTGATATTAGACACAGTACCGACCCAGTTCATGCCTTAAAAGATCTTAAAATAGCCAATGTGTGAACAATTATCCTGAATACTCCGGGATTAACCCTGTATAGCTCACTCTAAGATGGGGCAAATCATTGGCAGTTTCCCCAGTCCTTATCATCTCTGATCCTTGTCACCCGTGGGAACCTGATTGATATTCCATCAGCTGTGTGAGTTGTTGATTTACAGAAAAAAGAAATAAAAGTCAGAATGTACTTTTTCGTAGGACGGGAGAGCTTCCCAATGGCTCAGCCTTCTCGCGAGGGATATTTTGTCGCCAGCGACCTCGCCGACTTGCGGTGATTGAAAAAGGACTCGCGAGCGAACTGATTATAATAAAACAAGACCACCATCAATATGTGACGGCAATTTTGCTGCGAGAGAGTCTCAAATTTCTTAGTCAAGACAAATTGTGCCCAGTGGCGTTCCATTGTAAAGGAACTGATGTTCCTATCTGAGCATTTTATGTGATGGAAATAGGTGTTTTTCTTCGCGTAGTTAAAGTGCATTTCAAAGCCAATTCGCTACGTCGTATTCCACTATAACACCCTATGTAAACGCGAAAGTGTTATTCCTCATTTTAGAGTGAAAAACTTTAATTTCTTTGTAAAACTCATAGTAGTTGATTATTATCCACGATGGAACCTTGGAGGGGTCCTACACAAAATCACACATTATTCTTTAGGTTCATTACATTTCGTCTGTTTTGATTACCAACCTATTGGACGCCAAAAGCCCATGGTAAACGACAACCAATTGAATCTCCAAGACCAGTATTTGGATACTTGAAACCCGAGGCAGGGACGCCCATATTAAAGTGACGGGGATGCTCGTCGGAAAATTCAAATTACTGGTAAACCTTTTATATATGTGGGTGTGGCTCAAGCTTCAACTGACCCCTAAGGGTGATTTCTGTGTGGCCAGTGTCTGTGCATTTTTTTTTTAATTTCTTAATGCACAGTACTAAGCGATACCTAAATGGGCATTCCAAATATAGTAACTTTACATCCCAAACAGAAAAGTGAGATCAACATCTGCAATTTACAACCGAAAGCGAGACGGCGAGCACCCCCTTCACTTTTATATGGGAGTCTCTTCCCCGGGGCCCTCAGAGAAGACTTGATGTGGAAGAGTTAAGGAGAGAAATTATCATTGCTCAAGGATACGACAGGGAAAATAGAAAAAGGGGACAAGTAGGGAGAGAGGAGGGGATTAAGGAGAGTTCTGCAAAAAATAAAGGGGCCCTATATTGCTGAATAGATAAGACAACATAAAATAAGGACCAGAGAAGTGGAGAGGAGAGGGGAGGGGACAAGAGGAGAGGAATGGAGATAACCTTATCTGCTCCCATGTCCTTCCTCTCCCCTCCCCTTCATGCGTTTGCTACGCAGGCTACCCTTGCGTACAGCTTGTGGTACACCCACTAAATTGAAACGTTTATGGTAGATTTAACAGATATCTACATTAGAACTGAAAGATTAGCTCAGCCGGTAGAGCATTTGACTGCAGGAGCTGGAAATCACTTGCCTGCGTCGCAGACGCTCTAAACCTTCTGTATAGAGACGGGACGGGACCAATACTGAGGGTCTTAACATAACGAAGGAAGAAGGTACAGTCAAACCCTGTTACTACAGACACTGAGGGGGGCATAGAAAGTGTCCGTATTAAGGGGTTTGAATCAAGAGAAAATGTAAGGGTCTATTTTCACCAGGGACAAACAATGAGGTGTCTGTATTAAGCGGGTGTCCTTAAAGAGGGGTTCAACTGTGCTGCTGTCAGCTATTTACAAACTGCTTAGTAGACCGTAGCTCTGATTACTTCTGGAGACAGAAATGGTGGTCCATTCTCTGAGTAGAGACGTAAAAATAATGTCCTCAATTAGTACTCGCCTACTGAATACATTTACACTTGAATGAAGTAAACCTGTACGTTCAACTTCAACACATGACGGACTCATTGACAACGATAAATTTAAACAAAAAAATTTTATTATCCTTTAATGCATTTTCAACAAATCGTTATACAATTCGGTTAATATATGTTATAATTAACGGACCTGAAGATCCTGATGAGAAAAAAAAATGGTACTTGAGCTGAGGGCGCGAGAAAAATACTTCCAAAATCACACTAGCTAACAACTAACAACTGCTGGAAAGAAAATGAAAAGGTGTACAGTCTGTACGACATAAAAAAAAAATTTTGTTACCAAAAAGTTGAACCATCTTATTAAACTGGAACCGGCAATTAAATGGGACTACAATACATTTGAAAAAGGGTTACAAAATGTATTTACAAGTTGAATGTCATTTCAGCTATTATTACAGCCACGATTTTATAATTTATTGTTACATTCACAGAAAAGACAAACTACGCGTGGGGACAACCTAATGCCCCCTCCACCACCCCGGCAGGCAACGGCTGCTAGAAAAAGATCAACAGTGACAAATACCTCACGAGATGGTTTTGTTCGAAAAATTATGGTCTCTTATTCTTGATAACACTGGACGAAAAAACGGATTTGCCTAAGTTTGCTAGTTGAGCAAATCTATTGTAAATTTAGGGTACTAATGTTGCTACTTATTTGTTCTTGGTGCAAATTTTGTTCGAAAGTGAAAGTTTACTTTTCTGCAAGGGTGGCGTAAATGTGGAGTAAATATCAAGTTTACAGATATTTTGTTTCACTTTTTCTCCCCCTAGTAAATTTGGTGTTTAGATTCAAATTTGCCGCCATTTTGTTCTCTGTGTGAAAATCGAACGTCAAAAATGAATGTTTGCTTGATATTTTCTGGCATAGCAAAGTTACTGTGTAAATTTATGGTTACTAGAGGCGTAAATTTAAGCAAAATATGATCAAAGAACTATCTTTACGACCACTTTAACCAACGTTTGCACATTTACCAAACTTCACAGCGTTATTTCACGCAAGTTTTAATTTTCCATTGCCCCGTTTCAATCACCATCACATTCTTCTCAGAGTTTATCATATTACTTGCTGCAGCTGGTTATTTCGGGTAAGGCCATCCCCCCCTTTTTTTTGTTTAGCGTCGAATGCGTTTCCTGATATTGGGTCGGTGGCTCGGAAAAAAAAAAATATCACAAGAAGTCTCGGAATAGGAGGCCCTGACGTGGGTGAACAAAATGCACAATATGTCAAAGGTTTGAACCCAGGAGTCATTTCAATAGTAGATTGCAGAGTTTCATCGTCCGGGTGAATGTAGTCCTGAATGCACTCCATCGCAAGATCAGCCGCCATGTTTGTTGTTTCCCAGGCTTCCACGTGACTTTAGCACATGCGCGATTTGATTTACATTGTCACATGCGGCTTTTGAACCAATAGAATAGTGTAAAATAAACTTTCGTTGAACAGTTCAAATTCACGCGGACTTCACAAGCAATACAGCGTTGCAAAACGAGTAGTTTTGTTATTTTCGGATAATAGAAAGCCTGTCTTTCTATTCAGCTGTTCTATTACGATTTATACCTTTGTTATTTTCGAGAGACAGTGATCAATTGCGATATTCTTCACATAAAGCCTGTTTCCAAGTCATCAACTCAGCTGGATTGCAGAAAGGTATGTTCTTCTTGATATCGTGGTTCGTATACTTACTTTGGTTTTCTAATAACTTTGCGTAAGCTTAAAACCTCATAGATAAATCTTAAAATTTAAGATGCATGCACAGATATGCCATTGATTGATTCCTTTTTGTTTACTGCAGAAATAACTGTACTCTTTGTTGCGCATCGTCTTCATTAGTGGAATAATCTTAAGTAGCCAGATCTTGAGCTGTGCAGGCAAACATTTCTTTTACACCAATATAAGTCGGTGATGTGACCTTAGCATGTCCATAATTCAGTAATTTGGCTTGTTGTACAGCTGAGTTAATATGTTAGATCTTTGGGGTTACTGTACTTTTCAGGTGACAGCACTTGACAAAGCAGTGGTCACTATAATTTATTTTTTAATATTCTACTACATTTCAAATGACAAATGATTTTCCTTTTGAAATTTTTACAGTCAAAAACTCTTGTTTTACATCTATACATAATTATCGGTCAGTGATATTGTGAAATCTTAATTTGGTTCATTTTGTAAGGGACGGCATTAGTTTGCCAGATCTTGAAGCATATGTGTCATTCTGAGTGACCAGTGTATTATTGTTCCACATTTAAATGACAAATGATTCTTATTTCATAAATTGTACCATCCAAAACTCTTATGGTTTATACATATGGTTCAGTGATACTGTGAGATCTTAACTTTGGTTCATTTTGCGAGTGACGGCACTTGCCAGATCTTGGAGCCTACAGTATGTGTCATTCTGAGTGACCACTGTATTATTGTTCCACATTTAAATGACAAGTGATTCTTCTTTCATAAATTGTACCATCCAAAACTCTTATGGTTTATACATATGGTTCAGTGATACTGTGAGATCTTAATTTTGGCTCATTTTGCGAGTGACGGCACTTGCCAGATCTTGAAGCCTGTGTCATTCTGAGTGACCACTGTATTATTGTTCCACATTTAAATGACAATTGATTCTTCTTTCATAAATTGTACCATCCAAAACTCTCATGGTTTATACATATGGTTCAGTGATATTGTGAGATCTTAATTTTGGTTCATTTTGCGAGTGACGGCGTATGCCAGATCTTCAAGCCTGTGTCATTCTGAGTGACCACTGTATTATTGTTCCACATTTAAATGACAATTGATTCTTCTTTCATAAATTGTACCATCCAAAACTCTTATGGTTTATACATATGGTTCAGTGATATTGTGAGATCTTAATTTTGGTTCATTTTGCGAGTGACGGCGTATGCCAGATCTTCAAGCCTGTGTCATTCTGAGTGACCACTGTATTATTGTTCCACATTTAAATGACAATTGATTCTTCTTTCATAAATTGTACCATCCAAAACTCTCATGGTTTATACGTATGGTTCAGTGATATTGTGAGATCTTAATTTTGGTTCATTTTGCGAGTGACGGCGTATGCCAGATCTTGAAGCCTATGTGTCATTCTGAGTGACCACTGTATTATTGTTCCACATTTAAATGACAATTGATTCTTCTTTCATAAATTGTACCATCCAAAACTCTTATGATTTATACATATGGTTCAGTGATATTGTGAGATCTTAATTTTGGTTCATTTTGCGAGTGACGGCGTATGCCAGATCTTGAAGCCTATGTGTCATTCTGAGTGACCACCATATTATTGTTCCACATTTAAATGACAAGTGATTCTTCTTTCATAAATTGTACCATCCAAAACTCTTATGCTTTATAAATTTAGTTCAGTGATATTGTGAGATCTTAATTTTGGCTCATTTTGCGAATGACGGCACTTGCCAGATCTTGAAGCATAAGTGTCATTCCAAGTGACCACTGTATTACTGTTCCACATTTTAAATGACAATACCTCATTATTTATACCTTTTGTACAGCTCAATGATGCTGAGGGATCTTTGTCAACCCTCCAAGTTGCGACCATTTTAGTCGCCATGGCGCCTAAAATTTTGGAACTGGCGACCTGATTTGGAGAATAGTTGTCAAGCTGGCGACCGTGAAGAATAGGTTCGTGTTGTGGCGTATAGAAACAGAAATGGTAATCAGTTCTACTGAAATATGAAGAACATTTATTCTAGCTGATTTGAATTACATTACTTTTTTACTTTTCTGTTGAAAAACATTCTATATAATAAACTGAAAACTTAAAAAAGTCCCAGAGCTAAGCGTTTTGAAATGGAACATCAATGAAACTTGACTTGCATTCGTTCGCCTAATCGCCTTCAGTCTGTTGCCTTGCACGTGACATTTTAACTTTTGACACGTGACAAATGGCACGCAATCGAAGCGCCCTGCTTGTCGACAGTGACGATTTCGTCGATATCTTAGGAATGCTTGTCTAGCCAAGCTCGGTGGTTTTTTAACTGGACTACATATTATAAATATTTTTGAATCAATACTGAAACAATCTAATAACATGAAGAGGGAGAGCTAAATTGGTGCAAATTCAACACAGAACATTATGTGATAACCGTAACATGTGAACCGTGCTGCGAGTTGAATCGCGGTTTTGTAAATAAAAGCGATAATTGTAAGCGAAACTAAACATCGCAAAACTGACAGCTTATGGTTGTTGCAATGTTTTTTTTTTTAAACGTCTGTAGCGATGATAAAGGAAAAAGAAAATTTATTATTTCGTAAGCAGCATTTTTGTTTGGGTTCCTTTCAATTGATTGGGAAAATAATTTTTTCCCAGTACAACTCGTTGCGAAATATTTTCACGTGCGCGACGTTATCTCTATAAAGCAATGATTTGATTTAGAAAACTCGTCGATCTTCCTATACTCTCCTGACTTTGTCAGGCTTTCGCAATGTCTAGCGATATTAAAAACGCCCTTTTAAATCTCCAAAAATATTTGTTAGTTGGGGTAACAAGTTCATCATCAACAAAAGTCACAAAAGATATGCGAAGCAAATATCAGAAAAAAAAAATAGGTCGCCTATCAAGTTGCGACTGGGAAATTTTGAACACATTAACAGAGGATGAGTTAAGTTCTGTTCTCATATACCAACTGGGGATTATACAGAAGGATTGAAGGCCCTAAAGACAAGTGCAAATGGTAATTGTCTTTACAATTCCATTTCAGTATTGATTCAAGGAGATGAATCTGCAAACCTTATTCTCAGACTATCAGTAACTAATGCCTTGCACAATAAACGAGTATATTATAGACAGTGCTGCATTTTAAGTTAAACTTGCTAACTGGTTTTGTTAAGGACAATTTTGATATATTAATTTATTAATATAATTTGGCGCCTAAAAATTTCCCCTGGCGACTAAACCCAAAGAGCTGATCGCCAAATGGCCACTGAACAAAAATTTTAACTTTGAGGGTTGTTTGTTAGTTCATTTTGCGAGTAAATGCCTTGGCTTTATCATGCCAAATAACCACAATTAATTAATTATTGTTCTAAGCAACATGTGGGTTGCCTTAATGTTATGTTTCTCAGGTTCTGACCGGTTTTACGGTTTATGTGTACAGTTGAGTCATGGCTGTGCTCTGTTAGAGCCTGGTGACCTGTGGGATACTATCAGTTCTCCTCTTGAATGACAGGGGAATTAATTTATTTCAGTTTTTATTTACACTTAAAAGAGTCTTAATGAAACAAATGCAGATTCAACAGAAAGAGGCATTTCTGCTCTCTACTTTAACCTGTTCCAAAAAGCATATTATATATTTAATGAAAAAGTTAGTAGGAATAAAATGCAGGGAGAAATTTTTCTCACAAATATCCTCAAACTGTTCCTTTGATTAAGAGAGTGTTTTCAGCTTTTAGCATCATGTCATTGTTCTGCAACCCAATCATTTACACTGAATATGAGCAGTACATGCTTGTTTACCAACTGTGGGTTACTTGTTGGCTGCTAAATCATGGCTCTTCATTTTTCTTTCAGAAAAAAAATTAAAGGGCCAATATGCTCTGAGGGAGTCAACTAGCATCAGTTAGTCAGACAAGGACAAGTACCTTGCATGTATGTCCATTGCATATATGTCATCAGAGGAGTCTTTGTCTGAAACAGCTGTAATCAGAGTGGCATAAAGGTAATTCTTCAGGTTCAGATGAGGACCTCCCAAACAGGGAAAATCTCTGTGTAAGGCCACTTTCCTGGCACAGCATTGAGGTTAATGGTTTAATGGCCCAGTTGGACCGCAAAGTTGCATGGTGTCAAAGCCAATGAAGTGAAAATAATGGTAATAGAGCACACAGTGAGACCAGCATCAAACCAAGGAGCACCAGATGATGCTCCTGAGTTTGCTCTGGCACCCACCACTTACAATAGAAAAGGAACTTGATCATAAGCATAACACAGATAATTTTTTGAAGAACATTCAGAAAAGAAGAAAACATTGAAGATAAAAATTTACAAAAAAATAATAACGCTCAAGTTGAAGTTGACGTGCATCATGATTCAGTTCCTTTTCAGTTAAGATCCTAGAACCATATTTACTCAGTAGACAATTGCACAATTTTTGGAGTTTTGATGAAGACCTACAATGTAGTAAGTGAATATCCTTTGACACCCATGGGAAGGAGCCACGTTAAAACTAGGTAAATTACTAAATCTCAAAGTGATTTGCCACAATCCAATGAAGATCTTGCCTGTGTTGCAGACACTCTAAACCTTCTGTATAGAGCATGCCATCTGAGAATTAGTGCACAATATCATGTTGGAATCCCACAGGGTCACAAAGACATGCATGTATGTCAGCGTTTTGTGATTGGCTAGGTTCTTACGCTGTTTGTGATTAGTCCGATTTGAAATAAAGTGTTGACACAAAGTCACATAATCTCAATGACCTTTGTATGGTATGGTGGAGCCACAAACTTTCCCTTACCAGACAAATGTCTGCAAAATTTGCCATCTTTGCAGAGCTGTCCTTGTTAGTTTGCACCGAATCACTCTGTAACTTGGCAACTTTACTGCATTTTAAAAACCCTCCATCTAGTAGCCTGTAAATGCAGCTGTATTTTCAGTCGTCGTGTCCATTCACCCGACATATGTAATTGGAAATACATCTGCATCCACTTTCCGCAGTGGTGACAGATCCTAGGGCTACCCTAAGCACTGCCTTAAAAAGTGCCACTCCGAGGACTAAATCTAGCCAATACACCCCATAGTAGAGTAATTACTGGACTCCAAATGCCATCATCCTATTTTGTTCTTGGCATATTTTATGAAAAAAGAGTGCAGTTATGTTTTATGCAAAAAAAATACCGTGTGTGATAGTGTATAGATTGTGTTTAGATAATTTGGATATTTAATCAGTCCAATACTGCAAGCAAAACAGCTGATCATGTGAATCAGAAAAAAATTGCTCAAATTTTTAGCAAATAATTTGATATTAGTAGAAAAAATAAAATGTAATAAATTATTTATGGCCATATAATAATACAAGAATTTCACCAAATCATATTATTTACAGTGATATAATAATAATAATAATACAAGTATTTAACCAAATCAGTGGATAGCAGATTTGCTTTCATAACTTGAAAAGCTTTTGGCTACCTATAGGATGAGAGTAAAATTGGGGTGTCATTTCATGCTAGTTTTAGAAGTTTAGCAGTAAATGAAGCACCTGTAAAATATAATACATGTACATGCTAAAAAGGTGACAAAATTAACCTTATAAGTGTTTACTCCTGGGTAAAAATATATCAAAGTCGTACCCAAATCATAGAAATGCACAGAGCTTTCGCATAGTAACTCATTTTATTTACAAGAAATACTTTTATATAACTGATTTGGTTAAAAATGAATCATACAGATGTATCTCCCCTTGGGGTAAGTGAATAGCACTAGGTACACTATATAATATTATTCACTGCCTATTTTGGTTAGTGGATGATATTTATCAGATGAAAACAAGTTCTCATAGGTAATAATTAGAGGAATATCGCTTATCATAATAATTTGAGGCTAATTTTATTTCCTGTGGTTGATGTTCTGTCCATTAGTAAGGATGTCACATCTACATTGGGAGTGATGTGTACGTGTTGTTATTATACAACCATTTGCCAATAGTATCAATTGAATCTAGAAAGAGTATATTTGAAGTATACCACTCAAATGGAGTTACGTTTTACCTGTACCAACCTTAGATAATTATGAACCAGCTAGTGTTGACTTGCACTTTCAAACCCAATGTACATTCTTATACACTTATGAATTTAGATAGTTTCACATTGTATGTGCTTTTTATTTAAAGGCATTTATTTTGTGGTAGATGCAGTGCCCTGCAGAGGCTAATGGAACTTTCTTTTAATTTATCTTGCTTTTTATTGTACAGTGTATATTAAAGATAATAAAGTCATTTTATTCTTGAAATTTTGTTTGGTGTCTAAATGGTTTGTCAGTCATTTATGGTACCAAATAAAAATAAGAAACATGTAGATAATGATGTTTTGATCAAATTTGCTATCTTGGGCGAAAGTGTAAAAAAGTGATATTTTAATCAACTTTGTTTACCTTACTTAAAGTATGGAAAACTGCTATCATGGCAATATTTGCCATCCTGAGCAAAGATACAGAAGAACTGATATTTGATCAACTTTGCTACAATGGGGAAAAGTATGGGAAACTACTGTTTTGATCATATCTGCCATCCTGAACAAAATCGAGAATAAAGTGGTATTTGGCCAAATTTGCTACCCTGAGCAAAACAGTGGCAAACGCCTATTTTGATCATATTTGCCACACTGAGCAAAGATACGGAAGAAGTGGTAATTTGACCTCATTTACTACACCGGGCGATACACAAATAAGGTGAATTTTTGCTCAGATTTACTATCCTGGGCAAAACTGTTGAAAAATGAGTTTTGGTCACTTTTGCTACATTGAACAAAAATGTGGCAAATTACTACTTTGACCGAATTTGCTATAGAGAGCAAAAGCATTCAAAAATTCATCTTCGATCGCTTTTGCCCATTTGGGCAAAAACCTGACAAATGTCAGTTTTGCTATCAAGTTTGACACCCCTGTAAATGCCTTGATAAAGTAAAGGTTATCCTTGTTTTCACACACGGGGCAAATTTGAGGCAAATTCGGCATTTACCACCTTTGCCACTAATGCAAAATTATGGCAAAGTTGGTCCTATGTCATGTGGCAAAATTGAGCAAAATTAAGCAAATGTGGCATTTGCAGATGATTTGCTCCAAATTTGCTATAGAGGTAAATCCGTTTTTTCGTCCAGTGTAACCAGGGGGGGCTGGCAACGGCCTTTGATCTTGCCGCTTTTCGGCTTTCCATGATCGCCCCAGTTAAGAAATCTGTCAATCATCCGAAAACTGTAGCGAGCATGCGCGGAACGGGTTGGGAAAACAAGTTCGTCTTAGCAGCTTCTTCGCAGCGATTCGGCAGTGTGAAGTGAAGTTGCGTTTGGTCCCGTTGGTCATTGGTTTCTTCGTTTTGTTCCGCGATAATGTGGAGCTTACGTTTTCCTTTCTTCTGGTCTTGCGTTTGTCATTAAATGCGGCCCGGTTTACTACGGTAAGAACGAGACCAGTGAACATGTTTCTCGATGCCCGACCTTTTGATGGTTTGCCTCTGTTTAGACGACCCACGAATTGCAAGAGTAAAAGAAGGACCAACCCTCCAATACGTATGTAGAAGAGTTTATATTTTCAATCGAAAGGCCCAAAATTAATTCTTCGTGGTATTAAAAAAAGTGCTGTGACTGGCGTGTGGTTGAGTAGAAGAGTTGTCAGAGTTCAGCTGAGAGTTGTTTACGGCCTCACTACACCTTTAAGACGACAAGAAATGATGATTGAGATTCTCAGTTCTACATCCTTGATTGTGAACTTATCCTGGCAGAGTTGCGTTGGATGATTGAGTGGCATGGTCAAATCTCGTAGTTCATGTATTTCTTTATGTACTAGAAGCTAAATAAATTTTGCCAAGAGATCATTCTCTCTTGATTTTGCACATGTTGATATGCTTAAGTTCGTTTCTTCGTGCGATTTAATTTAAACTTTACCGTAGTTTCTAACAACTGAATCTTAGGCAGATGAAAGGGTAATTATCTTGTGTGTTTGGAATTCTCTTTTCATGACAGCAGTTACTACACTGCCTTCAGTTTGAGTCCTAATTCAGGTGTGTTTTGTTGCAAAAAAGAGGGAAAAATTATAAATTTTAGAAACTACACTACCCCTTGCAACAAGATTATGGTTTAAAAAAGATTACCTAAGTTCAGAAAAGAAATCTGCAAGTTGGCATGTTTTGACAAGGACTACATCTGGCTAAATATGCTTCCAAGGGAATGTATAAAGTCAGGAAAATGGTGACATTTCTATTTTTGCCTTTCCTTTGGCCACAATGATCAGTTTTTGCTATACAGTTGCATGTAATTTTTTACACTTATAGACATCAACCTGCCAGGTTAGTTTGTGTCTGTATAAAAATGTAGTTAATGAAATCAAACCCTCTCAAGTTAAAAATTACCTTGTACTAGTGGATATGCAAAACACCAAAGGATGTCTTGGAAAAAAATGTAAAATGATTATTAAGATAATATTATTAATTTTGTAGTCAACAATAAATAGTTAGAAACTTGTGTTGAGGCAGGCAAAAACATTTTTCAGAGACCATAGACCTTCACTGACTTTGCTGTTAACACAAGTGGTAAAAGGGTATTAAAATGTGAGATCATCTCCCTGGGCTTGCACTGAAAGAGAGTATGGATAGTGGGACACATTGTTCATTTCCCCCACCCTTTTTATGCCAAGAGACCTGATTTGATAAAACTTATTCACTTCAGTTAGCATACAGAATTAAGTTAGCCTTAAACTTAGAAAGATGGAAAAACTTGGGGAAAAAAATTGTGGTACCAAAAATGTAACTACAGACTGCTCTTCATCAACCTTCACAGCCCAAACAGACACCCTGTTCAAAACTCTAAAGGGTGAAATGGTCACCACCCTAACTAAGCAGCACATACCCATCTAGGCCAAATAAGCCAAGGGTAGTATGTAGAAAGAACTGCTGAGGGGATTGGGCTCAAGGGACAATAACTTCTTTTGATGGTTGATAAAAAGTCAATTTTACCTTGTTTATTTTACTTGTAAATCAGATTCATAACTTACACAAACAATTGAAGTTGTACATTTTTCAAGGTCCTTCTGATTCTCTTTATAAACTTTGCAAAACATTCAATTTTCTTTTTTCTGTTTCTTATACTTCAGTCCTTTGAGGGATTTTCTCAATGTATACTGAGCATATCCCTCTCTGATGTACTCACTCTTATTAGCAACTGGATTAACCTCTTGTCCCCACACTCAGATTCAAGTATAATTCGAAACTATGGGGTAATTTTTGTACAAACAATTTCAAGGAAGTACTTAAAACCGAAGTCACTATCTAATATAAAACTACTAAATACGGTATTGCTGTTGGAGCTATTTATTGATTATCACACAAACGATATTCCAGCGAAGGTTTTGAAGATTCAGTAAGCCCTTCCCTGCAGCCTTTTGATATTAAAAATAGCTTATACTGACAGACCCAGTGTAGGTGAAGCAAAGTGATTGGAAAGTTTAACCTGGCTTTTACTAAATTAGCCCTGTATTCTGTATTTACGCCCACAAATATTTGTTGTGGCTCCCGGTGTACAAACAAACTTACGAACAGCGAAGTACAAAATTGGTTTAATGAACATTCCCACATGACTGTTGCAAGACTCATACTATAATGAACTCGTAGCATATGTTTAGGATAAAGCAGAGAGTTCTTAATACCACCGTAGGTGAAAAAATATATAAGAGATGGAGCAGGTTGCCCTGAGGCTGGTCGCTCGAAAATTCACGAAGCTTATAAATAACTGAACTTGCCAAGGTGCCGAATCACGATGAGCGAAGTCACTCATGAACTGTTCATACATCACGCCTCCTGATGTCCAAAAATTTCATGAAAAAAGTTCATGAAAACCTTTTCTTGATGTTTGGACGCCGTAAAACGTAAAACCGAGCAAAAACTCATCATCTTTCCATGTCCGCATTCTCCGCCATATTTGTTTTAAAAGAAAATTGGTACTCAGTCTCACTCGGCCAAATTTCTTAACTGGGGCGATCATGTAAACTCGGTTCCAGACCTCGCTGCCAGCCCCCCCTGAGTGTAACCAATTCAGTGAACTTTTCAACAATAATTCTACCCCTGGGAAGATCATGTTATATCTTGTCAAAAACCTGGATTCGGTTGTTGTCCTTATCACACACAACTATCCTTCCATCACTGAGATTTGCTGTAGACCTTGGAAAGTTAAACTTTCCTCTCTCACTACCTTCACATCCAAACTTTGTAACAAACTTTCCACTCAGTTCAAATAACTGAACTCTGTGATTTCCTGCATCACAGACCATTAGCAATCCTTCTTTGTTAACTGACAAGTAACGGGGATGATTGAATTCTCCATCTTTGTTTCCCTTTTTTCCAAATTTAGAAATAAATTTTCCCTCAAGATTAAACATTTTAATGGAATGATCACCATGATCTGGGACTATAAAATATTGACCGTATTGGATACATTGAAAGGGAGTGACCAAAGAACCTGCTCCACCAAATTTACGTAAATACTCCCCACTAGAAGAGAATATCTTGATTAATTTGTTACCCCGATCAGCAACAATAATATCACCGTTACCGTTTATTGATAAACCTTCAGGGAATGTAAGCTGATTATCACCACTTCCTTGTTTACCAAACTTACTAAGAAAGTTACCATTCCTATCAAAGACTTGCACCCTGTGGTTTACATATTCTGCCACTACAATATTGCTATGACTATCAAAAGCGATCCCTGTAGGGCCCTGGAACTCACCATTATTGTTACCACATCTACCAAACGATCTTAAGTGGGTACCGTCACTACTAAACACTGAAACCCTGTGGTTCCTGAACTCAGTCACAGCAATTTCATCACGATCATTCACTGCCACCCCACAGGGCCCATTAAGCATTCCCATAGACTCACCTTTTTGTCCAAATGACAGCACAGATCTGAAGCGCCTGGTTTGTACCTGAGTCTCAAAAGGACTGTCACGAACATTTGCCCCTTTATTCCCAGCAAGTACTTTACTACTTTCTTTACCTTTAGCTCCTGATTGTTGCGCTTTAGGTTCGCTAAAAACAAATTCTACATTACCTATCCCGTCGCTCATGCTCAACAGATTAATCAGTTTTTCACTTTTAGTAAAACTAAACCGAGGAATACATTTAATGTCACGGTTTCCTTGGGTGCTCTGTTCCTGTAGGATTCTATCGAAGGTTTCACTGAATCCGAGGATTTCAGTACCAAAGTTTCGTTTCAACAGAGTTTCAGTTTGTTCAATTGCTGATTCAATTAGTTTCACTTGTTTTTCCACTCCGTCTTTTTTCTGTGAGAGAGATTCCAGTGATTTTGTTGCTTGATTATCGACTGCATTTTAAACATCTTGTTTTCTCGCTTCGATGATTGCAATAATTTGGTCTACACAAGACTGCACTTGGCTTTTTACCTCGGCTACTTTCGATTGAAATGCGATGCTTTTTTGGTTGAATTGTTCGACTTCCTTTTGTTTTTTCCGTACTTTGTCTTTCAAAGATCGAATCATGGAGTTGATCTGTGTTTTGCGCTCATCAGTAGCTTCTTGCAAGGGCATCTTACCATGACCTTCATGAAGCGTTACGGCACAAGTGTTGCAAATGGCGACTTTACAGTCCTTACAAAAGAACTCCAACTCCTTGTTTTCATGATGTTTCTTCTGACAAAATGCTGGTCGCTCTAAAACAGCTTTGATGTCTTGATCTTGAAAATCTTTCAACGCTAGAGTTCTGTGGTCTTTATTTTCTCGCATTATGTTATGTGCTACAATACATTCTTCACACCAGAATGAACAACACTGGAAGCAATATAAGGTCTTGGCGCTCCGTTTATCGCAGTTTCTGCATTTGACGTTGACTGCACTGCACTCTTTTATTGCCAAGACATCTAGCAGGCTGTTTATTCGAAAATTAGTGGGAAGTTCGCTGGGATTTCCACTTCCAGAAATCTGAAACTGTCTCCTGCACTCAGGGCATGTAATTTTACCATGGACGCCGCTCGTTCGTTGAATTCTGTTCAGGCAGTGAAGACAGAAACTGTGCAAACATGGCAACTGCTTTGGATCAGTGAATGGACACATACACACAGAACAGGATACTTCATCATGAAGATTGTCGAGCAAGGTCTTTATATCCATGGAAAAGTTCGGAATCAAGTTTACTTTTTAAATATTTTGGCCGATCAAGGAAATGGCTTTGCTGATGAACAATGAATTCTTGCATGTCTTGTGACCCAGACTAAACTCTGTATTATTAGCCAATCAAATAGAGTTTCTTGACGTGTTTTGGATGGAAGAATAAAAAACATCAACATCCTGTATTTCCGAGAATTGATAATCAGCTCTATGAAGCATGGAAAAAATGAGGAATGAAGGGGTTTTCTCCCCCTAATTCGTTCGGAAAAGTTTGTTAGGCAGGTTAAAGCATGGGCTACCGAAATTTTGTTTAATATTTGTGTACACTCAACACGTCACACACGTGCACAATCCTTGGACAGGTTAAACTGGGAAAGCAACTCCGTGTTGGCTCAAAATAAGGAGCAAAAAAGCCACGCGAAAGCCAAAACGTGCCATTTCCCCATCCTTTTACGGATTAATTTTCCGTCTATATATTTTGTCCAATATAGAGGTCGTTTATGTGTGTGTTTCCAGCAAATACATTAATCAACCTTCGGCCAAGTCGTCCCTGATACTGTGCAACAAAATCCTTCAGAAAAAATGGCAGTTGCAGAAATTTTTACGAAATCTTAAGACTATTCGGGCGGGCTTCGTCTTTTATTGACATATATATATATGGCGTGGATTCGGGGACAAGATTTTAGTAGAACGTTTGTATTGAAAATCTCAAAAGAGATGAAATTCTCAAGGTGGTATAAAACTAAGTCAGATTCCTTTCTTCGAACCTTTACGATAGGGCCATTTATAGGAGGAAAAATAAGACGCGTCTTAAATAAGACGCGAACTTTCCGTATAAACGGCACATTTCGTCTAAAATAAGACGCGGCTTAGCTAAGACGCGTCTTATTAGATAAGACATGCTCGTATAAATGGTACAGTTCGCGTCTTATTTTTCCTTGTATAAATGGCCCTAATGTTCCGTCAAAGGAGAATATTTTTTTGTTTGACGAGGTAGACTAACATTTACGTAACAAATCTATTGGATTACGTAACAGTCACTTTAATACTTAAACTATTCCATCAGCCTCTGTCGGTAAGTCATTTTCTTAATGGTCTTTGTCCAAGCTCACTTCTTTTGACTGGCGGCGGTAGTGGACTCGATCAAACTAAGAGCACGATTGAAGACTTCGAGGTGTTCTGTAATTATCCAAACAGTTGATACTGAAGGGAATTGAAACTCGTCAAAGTGATCGAATGCTGTAAATTTATACAAGAAATTTATGAACTGGTACGAGACGGCCCTTCTTAATACACTTCCAAATCCATGATGGCGATACTGAACCTTGGTCGATCCTTGTTCCTTCTGTCTATCCTAAAAAAGCAAGAGAGGACGCGATAAGAGTAGGCATCGGTTACATCGCTAATTAAAATATTTTAGCTTATCACCTAAAAAGCCTTGTTTCCAATGTCAAAAAGAAAGAACAGAGTCTACTCCCAAAATTTCGTATTTCCAATAATACATCTTGTTCACCCCCCAAATTTTGCCTAACAACTGTTTTCAACTTAATTCCTCTGGGTATTACAGTCATTCAAAGGGAATGTGAAAACAATGGTTATGCAAAATATAGGGGGCAAAAAGGGTGGGGGGGGGGGGGGGTAGCAGGGTAATCAAGGTGAATTATGGGCAATAAATGTGAAAATAGCGAGGAGAAACAGAGTGGGGGTCGTGTTATGTTTTGGTCAGCGTGCTTTCATTATATATAACTTTTTGTTGTTTGTTTTGTTTTTTTACTTTTTTAACCTTTCTAATTACTTGTGAGTTTAAACACGCTTGCATTTTACGTTTATTCCCTCTTCCTTCTGGAAAATCCTTCTTGTTCCCTTTTTCTTTCTTTCTTTCGTTTTTAGTCTCATTTTTGTTTTGAAATTTGTTTTCCCGTTTCTAGTCCGGTCATATAAAGACCTACAAAAGTATGTATATAAGAAACCCTTCGCAGCCTTGTATTTTATCACGAAAAGTAAAAGTGCGCAAAATATTTTTCATCTTCTTACCCTATTGTTGCTTACAATATGTGTTGCACTAGACTTTTCAAATTCCTCCGCCAAATCTCCGTCATAACAATCTAGTCATGTTAAGAATGGTTTTGTTCATGGGCAAGGTCAGCAAAATCGTTCTCAAAATTTTGTCTGTCTTTTTTCCCAGGTATGATAATGAATATGGCTACGGCCACCGTGTTGTGGATCTTATCAAGTACCTTAACTGGCAAGGAGTGAACACCTTGTTCCAGGCCCATCGTAATTTAAATTCCTCAAACCACCGTGTTAACGTTAGTTCAGTTTGCACCTTTTTCTTTCTTGATTATGATTCTCAATATTAAATGGAAGTTTTTGTAACCGTTTTCTGTGGTCCAAAAGATTTTCTTACACCCTCATTGTGGCTCCAGCCAACATGTTAAAACATTATTGATCAACCTTAGCTGACTCATCCCGTTATTGTGTAAGAAAATCTTCCAGGACAATGGGCATAGTTGCAGAAAATTTCACTTGATCTTGAGTTGCTGCCGCTAGCTTAGACTTCCAACCACAGGTTCAGAGGTTCAAAGCTGCAGTGAAGTAAAACAGGGACTCTTTTTAAGATCAAGGTGCGATTTAGTAGAAAGTTTGTACTGTTGTCTTTAAGTTACTTATATCAGGCCTAAAATATGCACTGTTTGGGCAATACAAAGGTGTCAAAACATGATGTAACTTTAACATTGTAGTGAAGTCTTTGCAGTGGGCCTCATCATCAGAAAATGACTGAAATCTGACTTATCATGTGTAGTGTGTTTGTTGTCTGCTGTTGTTCCCTAGGAATAGAAACCTGGATTGGAAAACGAAATCCAAAAAGAGTGGGATTGCTCCCGTCCTTTAGCTAACGTTCACTGAGAAGAAATGTGTTGTTGACGTTAAGATAAACTGAGCTGGAATAAAACAACTTTCACCTGAACCATCAGTTATAATTTCTTTAATGGGTGATCTAGTAATACTTTGTCAGCAAAAAAACTTGGGTACACTTCGGTAATGAACAATTTGCCCCAAGTCAGACACAAATGTCAACGTTAAGTTAGGGGAGGGGTAGGTGGGCAGTTACCCAGACCTCAACTTACCCCACATATGCCGTCAGCTAATCCCAGGGGTAGGACCACGGGCCAACCATCGGATTGTAAGTTGCGGTGGAACCTCCATATAACGAAGGGCCAAGGGACTGGCAACATGTGTTCGCTTACTATCAGAGAGGTAAAGAAAATCGTTCGTTATACTGAGGACTTCGTTATATAGAGTAAGAGGTTTGTTAAATCAAAGTTCCACTGTATAAATTTTTCCCACCCTTTTTCCTTCTAAGTGAAATATTGTTCTGAATATTACACTCCCCAGGGGCAGGGAACCCAATTTATTCAATTCCCAGAGATATTCCCCTGGATTGCCCAGGGTACTATCCCTGGGGTAAGCTAATAACATGCACATAAAGTGCCATTTTTTTAATTGATTTATTTTTACAAAGATATTTAAAAAAAAAAAACATGATCAGTGGTAATTGCTCCTCTGAACGAATACCGTAAATCCTCTGATTAAGAGGGTCTCAATGGGGTTAACCAATAGGCATAAAACTACCAAAACTTTAGTCGATAGTCTTAAAAATTGAACAATTTTAACCGTTAGCCGTGAATAGGGTAAAAAGAGTTAACCGTAAAAAAATGTTCCCTAGGTTTGATAATTTAAGGGAAGGGGTGGTGCCATACTCACTTATGACAGGCTGCGCGTTTCTTATTTCGCGGCTCTTTCACTTTTTACCTCGAACGTTAGGCAAAGCCCTTTTCAGGACTCTGGGCGCGCAGTCTCCCGCCCAAATTTCCTTCCCGTTCCCTATGAATGCCTGCCACGCAGGCTATAAAAGTAGCCTTCCACGCAGACGTTCTTTCATGACGAAGCCCTAAGAGACCCACTATTTGACTTTTGAGGGGAGGAGGGTATGGGTCATTTCAGGAAAAATATATCCCACAGACTGATTTCGAAAGAAAACAATTCTAGGAAGGAATTACCGGGGGGAAAAATTCCTATACTGAAAAAAAAAATCTTTCGTGGCGTACAATTCTGGAAAAAAATCTTACACCTGTAAATGTCAAAAACAAAAAACAAAAACAAAATTCTTACCCTAACCACATCACACATACCAACAGCGTCGGTAGAAAGATGACTCCGTTCCCAGAAACGGTAAGTGATCCAAAAATAAAAAAACGTTTTTCGACGGCTGACGGTTAAATTTGAGGCCATTTGACGGCTGCACTGACGATTAACCCCATTGAGACCCTCCTACAGTGTATATTCTATACCGGTCTACAAAGAACATCTCGCTGCTCAGGGGCCTGACCCAACGTCAATTTTAGGAAAATATCTGTTAGGAAGACGATTTGAGATCTAGCATTTTCGGAACATTTGTTGTAAAAATTTTTGCTTGCCTAGGATTTCGAACATCTAAAAAATTGTATAATAATTAATAAAAGGTCACGTAGAATTTTCCGGAGTGTTTTTTCTGGCTGAAATTTCCGAAAAGGTAAGTTTTGATCCCTATAATTTTCGGATCACTAATTTTCGGCTAGGAAATCCGAACAGATGAAAAATGTTCAGGGGATAAAGGTATGCCCATATCTACTGCGTAAATACTCAGTACAACAACTTGATTGACTTCAAGTTATCAGGCTTCGACATGAAGATTTCAGTAACAAATTAAAATAGTCAATACAATGACAAATGAGACAAAGTAAAATAAAAGTAAGAAAGAAAGGAAGAAAGTAACAACAACTATATATTGAATATTATCATAAAAGAAAAATTCCTTGGCTATGTACGACTTCTACGCTACTCGTATGGTAAGAAAGTTTAACTAGAGTTCGGATTTACAACAATTTAGAATATATTCAATACAACAGGCACTCAGATTTATGATGTTTTAACCGCACATCTTAAACATAGCATTGCTAAACGTATTTTAGTATTTAAGCATATATTAATATATCATGTCTATAGACATGATATATTAATATTAAATACTGCTTTTCAACTTTCTTCCGTGCTAATTTTCGTAACGTATTTTACAAAATTTAGGGAATCGTCCAATGTTAACCCAAACACATCGCTGATTATAGTAACTAGTGGTAAGGCAGCACCTTCAGCAAACCGCCGGCATCAGGCTCTCGCACGAGAACAACGCCTTGCATTTTTCAGGGTCCAAGATCATCTTGTTTTCACAAAACCACTTCCACACCTCCTCGAATTCCTTGTTGAGATTTGCATGAACTGCATGAGCAGTTCTTCTACCCGATTCGTGAGTTCTTTTTGGCTAGCGGGAGCTCATTTACATTTTCTTCGCGAGACATCAACTTGACACTTGGTCTCTTGTCCTCCAGGGCCGAGTTGTTCAAAGCTGGGTTAAGATAACCCAGGGTTAGTTCGAAATTTGAATTCAGATATGAAAGCTTAAAAAGCAAGTTCAGTTCAATTCTTTTTGTCAACGATTTGATGATTGGCTACTCTAAAAAGAATAGATAAAATTGTCCGAGAAAATGCTTTTGATGAAGAGAGAGAGAGACCCGGGTTAAAATTTAACCCTGGGTTATCGCTCATCGACCAACGAACAAGCCCAGGAGACACTAGCCTGCGAATGGCAGAAGTTTCTCCTCGCTCATCGCCACTGAGGGACGTTTCGTTTCCTCCTCGCGAAACGTCCCTCAGCGGCGATGAGCGGAGGAGAAACGTCGACCGTTCGCAGGCTAAGGAGACACGTCACATGGCACGAAGGTGTTGTGAGTTTTAGGTTAGGGCTAGAATCAGAGTGCGCGGGTTTTTTTTCAACAGAGCTTTCTCTAGTTGTTACGCCCCTGGGGTTACGCCATACTGAAGAGCTGTAATAATAGCGAAACAGCTGTCTACGGCTACAATCCCGCTCTGTTTTGAGTTCTTTCGGTGTCTTGTTGATGTCTTGCAAAATAATTTTCACGAGCATTGCAGTATTCTGGTACGTTTATCTTCAACACATGACGGTCTCCTTGACTACGATCAATTTGAACAACAAAAAAAACATTCTTTATATCTGATTATCCTTTAATCCATTTTCAACAAATCGTTATACAATTCAGTTAATATATGTTATAATTACCGGACCTGAAGAACCTGTTGAGAAAAAAATGGTACTTGAGCTAAGGGCGCAGGGACAGTATTTCCAAAAACACACTAGCTAACAACTAGCAACTGCTGGAAAGAAAATGAAAAGGTATACCGTATAACATAAAAAAAAACAATTTTGATACCAAAAGGTGAACCATCTTATTAAACTCTAATCGGCAATTCAATGATACTACAATACATATAAAAAAAGGTAACAAATTAAAATACATTTACAAGTTGAATGTCATTTCAGCTATTATTACAGCTATGTTTCTATAATTTATTGTCACATTCACAGAAAACACAAACTACATTCGAGGGCAACCTAATGCCCCCCCCCCCGGCAACTAGAAAAGGTCAACAGTGACAAATACCTCACGAGATGGGGTTGTTCGAAAAATTACGGTTTCTTATTCTACATAACCAATTTGAACTTTTCAACAATAATTATACCACTGGTAAGATCATATTATATCTTGTCAAAAACCTCGATTCGGTCGTTGTCCTTATCACACACAACTATCCTTCCATCACTAAGATTTGCTGTAGACAGTGGACGCTTTAACTCTCCTCTCTCACTACCTTCACTTCCAAACTTTGTAACAAACTTTTTCCACTCAGTTCAAATACCTGCACTCTGTGATTTCCTGCATCACAGACCATTAGCAATCCTTCTTTGTTAACTGACAAGTAACGCGGCTTATTGAACTCTCCATCCTTGTTTCCCTGTTTTCCAAATTGAGAAATAAGCTTCCCCCCCAGATCAAACATTTTAATGGAATCATCACCACCGTCTGAGACTATAAAATATTGACCGTGTTGGATACAGTGATAGGGTTCGACCAAAAAACCTGCTCCACCAAATTTACGTAAATACTTCCCACTAGACGAGAATATATTGATTAATTTGTTTCCTTTATCAGCAACAATAATATCACCGTTGCCGTTTATTGATAAACCTTGAGGGAATTCAAGCTGATTATCATGACTTCCTCGTTCACCAAATTTACTAAGAAAGTTACCATTTCTATCAAAGACTTGCACCCTGTAGTTATCATTGTCTGCCACTACAATGTTGCCAAGACTATCAAAAGTGATCCCTGTGGGGTACCGGAACTCACCATTATTGTTACCCTTCCTACCAAACGATCTTAAGTGGGTACCGTCACTACTAAACACTGAAACCCTGTGGTTACAGTACTCAGTCACAGCAATTTCATCATGATCATTCACTGCCACCCCCAAGGGAAGGTGAAGCATTCCAACAGACTTACCTTTTTGTCCAAATGACAGCACAGATCTGAACCACCTGGTTTGTACCTGAGTCTCAAGAGGACTTTCATGAATATTTGCCCCTTTATTCCCAGCAATTACTTTACTACTTTCTTTACCTTTAGTTCCTGATTGTTGCACTTTAGTTTCGCTAAAAACAAATTCTACTTTACCTATCCCCTCGCTCATGCTTAACAGGTTAATCAGTTTTTCACTTTTAGTGAAACTAAACCGAGGAATACATTCAGTGTCACGGTTTTCTTGGGTGCTCTGTTCCTGCAGGATTGTATCAAATGTTTCAC
The DNA here is from genome assembly GCF_958299795.1 of Porites lutea. Lineage (NCBI taxonomy): Eukaryota > Metazoa > Cnidaria > Anthozoa > Scleractinia > Poritidae > Porites > Porites lutea. The sequence goes on from NC_133201.1 coordinate 3,648,115, forward strand.
TGAATCCAAGGATTTCAGTGCTAAAGCTTCGTTTTAACAGAGTTTCAGTTCGTTCAATTGCTGATTCAATTAATTTCACTTGTTTGTCCACTCCGTCTTTTTTATATGAGAGAGATTCCATTGATTTTGTCGCTTGATTATCGACTGCATCAAAAACATCCTGTTTCCTCGCTTCGATGATTGCAATAATTTGGCCTACAAAAGACTGCACTCGGCTTTTTACGTCGGCTACTTGCGACTGAAGTTCGATGCTCTTTTGATTGATTTCTTCCACTTTCTTTCGTTTTTCCAGTGCTTTGTCCTTCAAAGATCGAATCATGGAGTTGATCTGTTTTTTGCGCTCATCAGTAGCTTCTTGCAAGGGCATCTTACCATGACCTTCATGAAGCGTTACAGCGCAAGTGTTGCAAATGGCGACTTTACAGCCCTTGCAAAAGAACTCCAACTCTTTGTTTTCATGATGTTTCTTCTGACAAAATGCTGGTCGCTCTAAAACAGCTTTGATGTCTTGATCTTGGAAATCTTTCAGCGCTAGAGTTTTGTGGTCCTTATTTTTTCGCATAATGTTATGTCCTACAATACATTCTTCACACCAGAAGGAACAATACTGGAAACAATACGAGGTCTGGGTACTCCGTTTGTCGCAGTTTCTGCATTTGACGTTGACTGTACTGCACTCTTTTATTGCTAAGACATCTAGCAGGCTGTTTATTCGAAAATTAGTGGGAAGTTCGCTGGGATTTCCACTTCCAGAAATCTGAAACTGTCTTCTGCACTCAGGGCATGTAATTTTACCACGGACGCCGCTCGTTCGTTGAATTCCGTTCAGGCAGTGAAGACAGAAACTGTGCAAACAAGGCAACTGCTTTGGATCCGTGAATGTACACATACACACAGAACAGGATACTTCATCATGAAGATTGTCCAGCAAGGTCTTTATGTCCATGGAAAAGGTCGGAAACAAGGTTACTTTTTAAAAAAATTTGGCCTAACTGGTTGTTGACGATCAAGGAAATGGTATTGAGAGTGAACAATAGATCTATTCGGCTAACTCAATGTTGTACCCAATTCAAATCTCCCGGGGTTAAGATTATTTGTGTATTGTATTTGCATTATAATGTGGCATTCTCATTTAAATATATGGAAATTCCTGAAACAAAAAAAGTTTTATTCCCAAAGGGTTTGAATTGGGTACAACATTTTGTTAGCCAAATAGGTGTATTAAGTCTTGTATTGTGATCCATACTAAACTCTGTATTATTAGCCAATAAAATAGAGTTTCTTGACATGTTTTGATGGTGTCACGGAAAAATAAATAACATCCTGTATTTCCTAAAATTGTTAATCAGCTCTTTGAAAAAGGGGTGCTCTCCCTAGTATAAATTGGTTCGGAAAAAGTTGCTACGCAGGCTTATTTAAAAGAATGGACTCTGGAATTTTTTTGTATTTGTAAACACCAGAACACTCAGCACGTTACACACGCGTAATATTCTTGGACAGATTAAACTGGGAAAGCAAGTCCCGGTTGGCCCAAAATCAGAATCAAAAAAGCCACGCGAAAGACAAAACGCGCCATTTCCCCATCTTTTATTTTACAGGATGGAGGACGGATTTATTTTCCATTGAATTTTGTCCAAGATAGTGCTCGTTAATATGATTGTTTTTAGCAAATACATTAATCAACCTTCGGTCAAGTCTCCTTAATACTGCGCAACAAAATCCTCCAGAAAAAAAGGTAGTTGCAGAAAATGTTTACTGATTCTTAAACTTCTGTGGGCCTTTTGAGCCAAGCTTAATAGACTTCCAACCACAGAGGCGTTGAAACACATCTAATCAAATCACATCTCCTGTTGTCTGTGAACAGGCTTTCAGTCGAGCGGGGAACTGGGGAGAGGAAAAAGCGAAAAAATCCTCTTTCCCCCTTCCCTTCCCTCTCCTCGCGATTTTTCCCCCCCAAACAGAGAGAAAAGACATCACAAAGTCTCCCCTATCCTAGTGGTAATCGTCATCCAAATGCAAGTAGTTCTTTGAAACATGAAGTCAAATATATGAAAATTACAAGGAATCAAAGTGAAGTCAAGTGAAGTGCCTGGAGGAACCGAGTCATGTACATTTCTGGATATAGGTGAAATTAATGATTATCTTAGGAATTTGACAAAAATGATTAAAAGAATTAAGGAGTTATCTTATACTTTTTCTAATTAGAATTTCCTGCAGTAAATTGATTTTCAAACTGAGGGGGGTTAGAACCTGAATTATCCCGAACCAGTTTTACCCAAAACGGGAAGAAGAAGGCTAATGACAAAGCTCAGCAAGAGTTCGAATCCAGTTTTTTTAATACAACTCGGAATTTGATTCAAGGCGAGCTCAGCCTCCTCCCCAGGCACTTCGTTTTTAATTTTCCCACGGTTTCTCATAGAGGCGAGCGCGAAACGCGAGTGACTGGTGACAAAGCGCAAGGGACCAGCGGCGAGCTACTTTATCATGTGACACATGGCCTACAATAAGCGCAGGCGCATTTTTGAACAAGCGAGCCGCGCAAAGTATGTAGCTGCCTGTGTGTGATTGTGAAAGCAAACTAAGAGCTCATTAAAACCCTGGAAATATTAATTAGTCTCCTACCATTACTCTCTAAAAGGCAGACGCCTCTGTAGAGTAACAGTTATAAACGGTTCCAACGATCGTCTCAAAGAGTTGAGTGTAACACTATTAAACAGAGCGAATTCCTGTAGGCGCTCCCAGAAAACACCTGCAGTGACCTGATGTGGTCATTTGGACTTCTCGCGTTAGGAGCCTGGGACGGTACGGAAAGGAATTGAACTCTGGGACAGTTTTGGAGAGAACACCGCTTTTATTGGCTATCGCTAGAGGCTCGCAAGATTGTCATCAATTGTGTGAGTGGTTGATGTACTAAACTCTGCTCCTGTTATCTCCTTGGCTCTCTACAGAAACAAAAATATAAGTCAGAATGTACTTTTCGGTCGGACGAGAGGGCTTTCCAATGACTCAGCCGTCTCGCGAGGGAATTTTTGCGGCCAGCGACCTCGCTACTCGCGGTAAAGACAATGGAACTCGCGCGCGAACTTATCATAATAAAATAAGACCAAGATCAATATGTGACGGCAATTTTCTCTCCGACATAGTCGCAAATTTCTTATTTAGGACTAGTTGTGGCCAGTGACGTTCCATTACTGAGGAACTGATGTTCCTATTTAAGCTTTTCTTCTGATGGAAGTACGTGTTTTTCTTCGAGTAGTTATGTGCATTTCAAAGTCAATTTGCTACCTCTTATTCCACAACGACAACCTATTCCATCGGAAGTGTTATTCCTCATTTTACAGTGAAGAAACGTTCTTTATAAAACTCATAGTAGTTGATAATTATCCAGTAATTAAGCGTGTACCTTTGGATCTGTAACAACGAAGTCTGGAACTAAACTGCGATGAACACTCAGCCATGACGGAACTTTAGAGGAGTCCTACACAAAATCGCTCATCATTTATAAATAATAATTTTAAAAATTCATTACAGCTCGTCTCTAACTATTGGACGACAAAGGCCCAAGGGATTGTAAGCGACGACCGATTAAACCCTCTATATAACCTATATGGATACGTACCTTCAAAAAAGATAGAGGAGTAGAAATGGAAGAGTTAAGGTGAAACGATAACCTGACAAGTAATCATTGCTCAAGGATACCATAGGGTTAACCTGTGTGGAGAACATAAAAAGGGGACTGGTAGGGAGGAGGGGAGGGGATTAAAAAGACTCCTGCAATGAGGAACCCTATTTTGCTAAACAGATAAGATCAAGACAAGAGCTAGGAGAGGAGAGGGGAGGGTAGGGGAGATAACCTTATCTGCTTCCATGTCCTTTCTCTCCCCTCCCCTTCATGCACTTACTACGTAGGTTACACTTGCGTACAGCTTGTAGTACATGCCCTGAACTGAAGTGTTTATAGAAGATTTAACAGATATCTACCTTTATAGAATAACAAATATAGTACGCGTGTTCTGATTGGTTAAAAACCTATGGTTTATTGTGCCGGTAGACTCATAGAAAATTTAAAGTTATTTCATAAAAGCAATAGACCACACTTTCTATGGGTTTACCGGTGTGATAACCCACGCGGGATGTTGGGAGAACACTCGAAAAGCTTGTAAATCACGTGCTGAGGGGATTATTACGCCGGTAAGCCCATAGAAAGTGTGGTCTATTGCTTAATAAAACTCTTTGTCGTCCGCTTTGGTCGTTTTGGGTCCATATGGACCCATGCATATTATTCTCCCTGGACCCCTTAGGCTTTCAATTCTAGCTATTAAGATGGTAATAAGCAATATCGGCGAGGATAGAGCACATGTCCACGAACACATCATTTAGCAAATTTTGACCAATCTCAAAGCACCTGACGGCTCAAATTGATTAAGGCTTGGTTCTTTACAAATTCCTCAGAATTTTGAAGGGGGGTGGTCAAATGTAACTTTGCTTTAAGATACCGTAAAATTCCGAAAATAAGCCCCTCCATGTATAAGCCCCTCCAAATATAAGCCCCCATTCCTGTGACGCAAAAAAACCCTCCGTTAAATCACCCCTCCAAATATAAGCTCCCCCGGGGTTTGTACTCAGAGGAAAATTGCCCTCAAATACAAAGTAAAACAAAGCAAAAATCGTAAATTTACTTCCAACTATAAGGCTAGCCCAATCGATTTTGAAACGCATATTTCCCTCCGTAGACGAGCCCCTCAAAAAATAAGCTCCTCAAAAAGGGCCTTTGAAAAATATAAGCCCCGGGGCTTATTTTCGGAATTTTACCGTATGCCAGGTCTGATAAATTAAGGCTAATCATAACTAAGAAATCTTTAAAGTTTATTTGAAAAAATTGTTTATAACTGCATCACGTGACCAGCCACGCCCTGTTTTATCTACAAAGCAAACGGTTTTGCTTTTGTAAATGTAGGTCCAAACAGTGGCTACCGATAGTCTTCTTGAAAAAAGATTGGAATGAGACGAAAATGTCCGTATAAAGGGGGTTGAATTAAGAGAAAACTGTGTAAGGGCTTTTTTTCCCCAGGGACAAAAAATGAGGTGTCTATATTAATTAAGCGGTTGTCCTCGAGCAAAAAGTACCAAGCAATTTGACAAAAATCTGCTTTTCGTCATAAAAGAACCAAATCTGGGCATTTAATGTAAAATCAGGTGAAAAAATCGGAAAAAAGATGATTTTCCGGTTTTTTAATTAAAGAGGGTTCGCTGTGCTGCCTTGTCCTACAAACTGCTTGGTATACCTATACGCGGCTCGGATGATTACTGGACATATAATGATGGTCCATTCTCCGAGACAAGCGTGCTAAATATTTTACACTTGAATGAGGTACTAGTACGTTTAACGTCAACACATGACGGTCTCATTAACAACGATAAATTTGAAGTAAGAAAACATTCTTCATATTTGATTATCCTTTAATGCATTTTCAACAAACCGTTATACAATTCAGTAAATATATATGTGATAATTTAACGGACCTGAAGATCCTGATGCGAAAAAAAAACATGGTATTTGAGCTGAGGGCGCGGGAAAAATACTTCCAAAAATACACTAGCTAACAACTAGCAACTGCTGGAAAGAAAATGAAAAGGTGTACAACATACAAAACAATTTTGATACCAAAAAATTGAACAACCTTATTAAACTACCCCTGATCGGCAATTAAATGAGACTATACGATATATTTGAAAAAGGATTACAAAATATATTTACAATTTGAATGTCACCTCAGCTATTATTACAGTTATTGTTACAGCCATGATTTTATAATTTATTGTTACATTCACAGAAAAGACAAACTACGCGTGAGGACAACCTAATGCCCCCACCCGGCAACAGTGACAAATACCTCCCGAATTCAGGATGTTGTGCGAAAAGTTACGGTTTCTTTTTCTAGATAAAGAAGCCAATTTGAACGTTTCAACAATAATACCACTGGAAAGATCATATTATAACTGGTCAAACACCTGGATTCGGTTGTTCTCCTTATCACACACAACTATCCTTCCATCACTAAGAGTTGCTGTAGACACTGGACACTTAAACTCTCCTCTCCCGCTACCTTCACGTCCAAACTTTGTAACAAACCTTCCACTCAGATCAACTACCTGAACTCTGCGATTCTCTTCATCACAGACCATAAGCAATCCTTTTTTGTTTACTGACAAGTAACGGGGCTCATTGAATTCTCCATCTTTGATTCCCTGTTTTCCAAATTTAGTAATAAACTTTCCCTCCAGATTAAACATTTTTATGGAATGATCACCACGATCTGAGACTATAAAATATTGACCGTGCTGAATACAGTGATAGGGAGTGACCAAAGAACCTGCTCCACCAAATTTACGTAAATACTCCCCACTAGAAGAGAATATCTTGATTAATTTGTTACCTTTATCAGCAACAATAATATCACCGTTGCCGTTTATTGATAAACCTCGAGGGAACTCAAGCTGATTATCACGACTTCCTTGTTTACCAAACATACTAAGAAAGTTGCCATTCCGATTAAAGACTTGCACCCTGTGATTATAACAGTCTGCCACTACAATATTGCCATGACTATCAAAAGCGATCCCTGTAGGGCAATAGAACTCACCATTATTCTTACCCTTCCTACCAAAGGATCTTAAGTGGGTACCGTCACTACTAAACACTGAAACCCTGTTGTTACCGAGCTCAGTCACAGCAATTTCATCCTGATCATTCACTGCCACCCCATAGGGCATGTTAAGCATTCCAACAGACTCACCTTTTTGTCCAAATGACAGCACAGATCTGAAGTGCCTCGTTTTTACCTGAGCCTTAAAAGGACTGTCACGAACATTTGCCCCTTTATTCCCAGCAATTACTTTACTACTTTCTTTACCTTTAGCTCCTGATTGTTGCGCTTTAGTTTCGCTAAAAACAAATTCTACTTTACCTATCCCCTCGTTCATGCTCAACAGGTTAATCAGTTTTTCACTTTTAGTGAAACTAAACCGAGGAATACATTCAGTGTCACGGTTTTCTTTGGTGCTCTGTTCCTGCAGGATTGAATCAAATGGTTCACTGGATCCCTTGATTTCAGAACTAAAACCTCGTTTTAACAGAGTTTCAGTTTCTCCAATTGCTGATTCAATTAATTTCACTTGTTTTTCCACTTCGCCTTTTTTCTGTAAGAGAGATTCTAGTGATTTTGTCGCTTGTTTATCAATCACATCAAAAACATCTTGTTTTTTCGCTTCGATGATTGCAATAGTTTGGTCTACAAAAGACTGCACTTGGCTTTTTACCTCGGCTACCTTCGATTGAAATGCGATGCTTTTTTGGTTGAATTGTTCCACTTCCTTTTGTTTTTCCAGTACTTTGTCTTTTAAAGATTTTATCATGGAGCTAATCTGTGTTTTGCGCTCATCAGTAGCTTCTTGCAAAGGCATCTTACCATGACCTTCATGAAGTGTTACAGCACAAGTGCTACAAATGGCGACTTTACAGCCCTTGCAAAAGAATTTCAGCTCTTCTTTTTCATGGTGTTTCTTCTGACAAAATGCTGGTCGCTCTAATACAGCCTTGATGTCTTGATCTTGAAAATCTTTTAGTGCTAGCGTTCTGTGTTTGTTATTAGCACGCATTATGTCATGTCCTAAAATGCATTTCTCGCACCAGAAGGAACAACACTGGAAGCAATACGAGGTCTGAGAACTCCTTTTATCGCAGTTTCCACACTTCACGTTAGCTGTACTACACTCTTTTATTGCTAAGACATCTAGCAGGCTGTTTATTCGAAAATTGGTGGGAAGTTCGCTGGGAGTTCCACTTCCAGAAATCTGAAACTGTCTTCTGCACTCGGGGCATGTAATTTTGCCATGGACGCCGCTTGTTCGTTGAATTTCGTTCAAGCAGTGAAGACAGAAACTGTGCAAACAAGGCAACTGCTTTGGATCAGTGAATGTACACATACACACGGAACAGGATACTTCATCATGAAGATTGTCGAGCAAGGTCTTTATATCCATGGAAAAGGTCGGAAGCAAGGTTACGTTTTTAAAATTTGGGCCTCTAGTTGTTGGCGATCAAGAAGCTTCAAGAGAATGGCTTTGCGAATGAACAATGAAGTCTTGTTTTGTGACCCAGACTAAACACTGTATTATTAACCAATCAAATAGAGTTTCTTGACATGTTTTGGTGGTTTGACCGAAGAATAAAAATCATCAAATGTATTTCCGAGAATTGTTAATCAGCTCTTTGAAGCATGGATAAATTGCCGGCAAACATTTCTGCGCGAGGTGGTCAAGAAAGTCGAAAGTAGGAATGAAGGAGCTTTATCCTTAAATCCTGACAAAAAGCGTCATTTCCTCACCCTTTATTTAATAGGAGAGAGAACGGATTAATTTTCTGTCTATTTTGTCCAAGAATGTGGTCGTTAATCTGCGTGTCTCCAGCAAATACGTTAATTAATCAACCTTCGGCCAAGTCATCTCTGATATACACTGTCCAACAAAATGGTCCAGAAAAAATGGCAGTTGCAGAAAATTTTCACTATTAAAATCTTTAGTTTCTGTGGGCGTTTGGGCCATGCAAGCTTAGACTTCCAACCACAGAGGGTTTGAAGGTGCAGTGAAGTATAACAGTGACTGTTTTTCCAAGACCAAGGTGTGTTAACTTATAGAGTATAATCCAGCGTGCAAGGTGCCTTGAAGGTCATGTTAAGATGCCTTTGCAAGAAGCTACCGACGCACTCAAAAAAAAGATCAGGTCCGTGATAAAATCTTTGACAGACAAAGTACTGGAAAAACAAAAGGAAGTCGAACAATTCAACCAAAAAAGCATCGCAATTTCCATCCAAAGACCGAGGTAAAATGCCAAGTGCAGTCTTGTGTAGACAAATTAAATTATTGTGATCATCGAAGCGAGAAAACAAGATGCCTTTGATGCAGTCGATAATCAAGCGACAAAATCACTGGAATCTCTCTCACAGAAAAAAGACGACGTAGAAAAACTGAAACTCTGTTGAAACGAAGTTTAGTACTGAAATCCAGGGATTCAGTGAAACATTCGATTCAATCCTTCAGGAACAGCACCAAAGAAAACCGTGACCCTGATTGTATTCTTCGGTTTAGTTTCACTAAAAGTGGAAAACTGATTAACCTTCTAAGCATGAGTGAGGGGATAGGTAATATAGAATTTGTTTTTAGCGAAACTAAAGTGCAACAATCAGCATCTGAATTGTCCGTAGTTGTCATTTTTTACCGACACCGCGGTGAAGTGCTCTCCTAATACAGTCGACTCTCTCTTAACGGACACCTTTGTAAGACGGACACCTCTGTAAAACGGACACCTAGAGTTGGTCCTAGCCTTTCTTTCCTCCCTCTATTTGACGGACATCTCTCTAAGACGGACAGCTAGTGGCAGTCCTAAAGGTGTGCGTCTTAGAGAGAGTTGACTGTAATCCTTTTTACAAATTTAAATTAGTACTATTATGGTACGTGTCAAGAATTGAGATGTTTAATTCTCATTCGTTTTTATCAAGTGCGTGCAGGGCCGGCTGCAACGGAGACTAAAACAGACTGGTCGTGCATGTTTTGATCAGCGTGCTTTCATTGTTAAATGTATAACTTTTTTTACTTGTTTTTGTTTGTTTTGTTTTGTTTTGTTTTTTTACTTTATTAACTTTTCTAATAATTGTGTGTTTAAACACGCTTGTATTTTGGGTTTCTTCCCTCTACCCTCTTTACATTTTTTTTTCCGTTTTTCTTTCTTTCTTTTTAGTCTCATTTTTGTTGCAATTTGTCTTTTCGTTTCTACACCGGTCCAATAAAGGCCTACAAAAATTTGTAAATAGGATCCCGGCTCTTCGCAGCCTTGTATTTTAACACAAAAATTAAAAGTGCGCAAATTAGACTTCATCTGCTTACCCTGTTGTTGCTTACAATATGTGTTGCACTGGTCTTTTCAAATCTTTCGCCAAATCTCCGTCATAACTAAAATCCAGTCATGTTAAGAATGGTTAAAAAATTGTCCTGTTTTATAGATCAAAGCTTATGATAGTATAGCGCAGCAGATAAAAAGCGCGGGAAAAATTGCAAAAGCGGTGGTAAATATGCTGCGTTTACCGTGGTAGCTGTACCATAGTTTGGTACAGAAACATGGTACATTTCGCATTCCGCTGGCCAAGATTCAAGCGCGAATTTTTCTCTTCAAATACCTACCTAAAGCAACACTGATTCATAATGCGAGGCTGATTCCAATTTGAAATAAATCCGCTGAATTCAAGCTGAGTGCGGATTCAAAACATTGTGAATCCTATTTTGGTAGAAAACACAGAAACGTGTGGTTCCGTGCGCTGTCGTCTAAAGCGATACACGTTTTCCCAGCTCATTTTTTATTAAATTAGACAAAAAGGTATTTCAAAGGATACGCAATAATAAATCTTTTGAGTTTCGTGTGATCTTCAAGGTCTTTCGAGAGGTAAATTGTCAGTCCATGTGTTTCAAGCGCTGTAAAAAAATATCCAAAAAATAGCAAAAGGATTTCAAATATTCCAATTCGGTCAGCTTATCAAATATATGAGACCATTTTCATTCAACTTTTTGCCAGGCCAGACTTGAATTTGTAGGAATGTAAATGAATTCAGAGCAAACCTTCTTCTTAGGCGATCCTTCTTCAGCAGTGTCCAACGCTTTTCTTTCTGTGGGTCATCATTTACTTTCTTCTTGTGGTCAACCTCTGATTTAGAGTCATTGTCCTCGTCAAAGTCATCAATATCATCGTCATCACTTCTATTCTCATCATCCTCGCCATCATCATTGTCAGCGTCATCGTCCTTCACATTTCCTGCAGTATCTTCAACAACAACAAAAAATGGTCGCATAGTGTCTTATTTACCTTTAGAAGTGTTTGATTTGAAATAGGCTGTACTTGTTTATTTTCCTTTGTAGCTAAGTAACGTTTGTCTAAATTAGTGTCAAAAGTTAATGTCATTTCGTTGGCTGGAAAATACGTTAAAAAAAAACACTGCCGGCTTAAACATGACCTGTAAATTGTGTAGCTCCATAAGTTCCAAACTGGTCCAAACTCACAATTAAGGAAGAAACATGAGAAGGAAGAGTAGACAAGGTCAACCCAGTAACTCCTCGATGTCTGATGAATCGTTGCTCTTAGCTCCTACCGACAGTTTTCTGGCCAGAATTCACGCACTCAAAAAAAACAGTGCTCTGCAAACTTTGTTTTCGTTTCCGTTGCCTGTGTACTAACACATACGCAATACTGTGCACCAAATTTGGCGATCTCTTCGAACAAAGCTGTTCCACAAAGGTTCACATTTAGGTAAGTTTCTTTTCTTTACTTAACTTGTCATGTATAGAAAAAGCCACTCACTGTTAGATGCTTTTGAGTTCTTGAATAAAACTTACGGAAAATGCAACAGTAATTGTATGAAAGAAGAGAAGAAGCCCAATGACAAACTCAGTAATGGTTTGGATCCAGTTTTTTTTTTAACACAGCTCAGAATTTGATTCTGCACGGCGAGCTACTTTATCAGGTGACACATAGCTGTCTGTGTGTGATTGTGAAAGCAAACTAACAGCTCCTTAAAGTGGACATCTGAAGTTGTCCCCTCCCCTTACTTTCTAAAAGGCGGAGGCTTCTCTCGGGCGACAGTAATAAACGGTCCAACGGTCGTCTCAAAGAATTGAAAAATAATTAGGGGAAGGAAGGGTGGGCTTAATCGAGATGGGGGAAGATTATTAACTTTCTTCCCCTGAAAAGGTTGAGCTTACTAGAGGGAGAGGGCTTATTAGAGAGGGGGGACTTAACAGAAGATTTAGGGTAAGATGAGGAGGAGAAGAGAGAACAGTTATCTGCTCTCGTGTCCTTTCTCTCCCCTCCCCTTCATGCGCTTGCTAGCTACGCTGGCTACACTTGCATACAGCTTGTAGTTAAACTGAAGAGTTTATGGTAGATTTAACAGACATCTACCTTAATTAAACGAAAAGATTATCTCAGCCTGTAGAGCGTTTGACTACAGGAGCGGAAAGTCACGGAACCGGACTAATACTGAGGGTCTTAAAATAACTAAGGAACTGAGTCAAACCCCGTTACTACAGACACGGAGGGGGGCATAGAAAGTGTCCGTATTGAGGGGGTTGAATCAACAGAAAATGTAAGGGCCTTTTTCCCCAGGGACAAATATGCGGTGTCTGTATTAAGTAGGTGTCAATAAAAGGGGTTCGCTGTGCTGTCTTGTCCTGCAAACTGCTCAGAAGACCTACACGTGACTCGGATGATCATTGGACATAGAAATGATGGTCCATTCTCTGAGTAGAGACGTAAAAATAGTGTCCTTGACAATTAGACTCGCATGCTAAATACATTTACACTTGACTGAAGTAAATCGGTACGTTTAACTTCAACACATGACGGTCTCTTTGACAACGATAAATTTGAACGAAAAAGACATTCTTTACATTTGAATATCCTTTAATGCTTTTTCAACAAATCGTAATACAGTTAAGTTAACATATGTTGTAACTAACAGACCTGAAGAACCTTTTGAGAAAAAAATTGGTACTTGTGCTAGGGCTCGGGAATAATATCTCCAAAAATAAACTTGCTAACAACTATCAACTGCTGGAAAGAAAATGAAAGGGTGTACAACGTAAAAAACAATTTTGACTTCTCAAAAAAATTGAACACCTTATTAAACTACAATCGGCAATTAGATGAGAGTACAGTACATTTGAAAAAAGATTACCAAATATATTTACAATTTGAATGTCATTTCTGCTATTACCACAGCCAGGAGTTTATAATTTATTGCTACATTCACAGAAGGGACAAACTACTTGTGAGGGCAAACTAATGCCCCCTCCCCCCCCCCAGGCAACTAGAAAAGGTCAACAGTGACAAATACCTCAAGAGCTACTTTTTGTTCGAAAAATTACGGTTTCTTATTCTGGATACCCAGTTTGAATTTTTCAACAATAATACCACCGGTAAGATCATAATTTTATCTTGTCAAAAACCTGGATTCGGTTGTTGTTAAAATCACATACAACTATCCTTCCATCACTAAGATTTGCTGTTGACACTGGACACTTAAACTCTCCTCTCTCACTACCTTCACTTCCAAACTTTGTGACAAACTTTCCACTCAGTTCAAATACCTGCACTCTGTGATTTTTTGAATCACAGACCATTAGCAATCCTTCTTTGTTAACTGATAAGTAACGGGGCTCATTGAATTCTCCATCCTTGTTTCCCTGTTTTCCAAATTTAGAAATAAATTTTCCCTCAAGATTAAACATTTTAATAGAATGATCACCACCGTCTGAGGCTATAAAATATTGACCGTGTTGGATACATTGATAGGGAGCGACCAATGAACCTGCTCCACCAACCTTATGTAAATACTCCCCACTAGAAGAGAATATCTTGATTAATTTGTTACAGGTATCAGCAACAATAATATCACCGTTGCCGTTTATTGATAAACCTTCAGGGTATTTAAGCTGACTATCACGACTTACATATTTACCAAACTTACTAAGAAATTTACCATTTCCATCAAAGACTTGCACCCTGTGATTCCACCTGTCTGCCACTACAATATTGCCATGACTATCAAAAGCGATCCCTGTAGAATTGCAGAACTCGCCATTATTCTTACCCTTCCTACCAAACGATCTTAAGTGGGTGCCGTCACTACTAAACACTGAAACCCTGTAGTTACCCCACTCAGTCACAGCAATTTCATCATGATCATTCACTGCCACCCCGCAGGGCCAGGCAAACATTCCAACAGACTTACCTTGTTGTCCAAATGACAGCACAGATCTGAAACGCCTGGTTTGTACCCGAGTCTCAAGAGGCCGGTAACGAACATTTGCCCCTTTATTCCCAGCAATTACTTTACTACTTTCTTTACCTTTAGCTCCTGATTGTTGCGCTTTAGTTTCGCTAAAAACAAATTCTACATTACCTATCCCCTCGCTCATACTCAACAGGTTAATCAGTTTTTCACTTTTAGTAAAACTAAACCGAGGAATACATTCAGTGTCGCGGTTTTCTTGGGTGCTCTGGTCCCTCAGGATTGTATCAAATGTTTCACTGAATCCCAGGATTTCAGTAGTAAAGCTTTGTTTCAGCAGAGTTTCAGTCCTTTCAATTGTTGATTTAATTAGTTTCACTTGTTTTTTCACTTCGTCTCTTTTCCGTGAGAGAGATTCAAGTGATTCTGTCGCTTGATTATCGACTGCATCAAAAACGTCTCGTTTTCTCGCTTCGATGATTGCAATAATTTGGTCTACGCAAGACTGCACTTGGCTTTTTACCTCGTCTACTTTCGATTGCAAAGCGATGCTTTTTTGGTTGAATTGTTCGACTTCCTTTTGTTTTTCCAGTACTTTGTCTTTCAAAGATCGAATCATGGAGTTGATCTGTGTTTTGCGCTCATCAGTAGCTTCTTGCAAGGGCATCTTACCATGACCTTCATGAAGCGTCATGGCACAAGTGCTACAAACGGCGACGTTACAGTCCTTGCAAAAGAGCTCCAACTCTTTGTTTTCATGGTGTTTCTTCTGACAAAATGCTGGTCGCTCTAAAACAGCCTTGATGTCTTGATCTTGAAAATCTTTCAGCGCTAGCGTTCTGTGATCTTTATTTTCTCGCATTATGTTATGTCCTACAATACATTCTTCACACCAGAAGGAACAACACTGAAAACAATATAAGGTCTGGGCGCTTCGTTTCTCGCAGTTCCTGCATTTGACGTTCACTGTACTGCACTCTTTAATTGCCAAGACATCTAACAGGCTGTTTATTCGAAAATTGGTGGGAAGTTCGCTGGGATTTCCACTTCCAGAAATCTGAAACTGTCTCCTACACTCGGAGCATGTAATTCTACCATGGACGCCGCTCGTTCGTTGAATTTCGTTCAGGCAGTGAAGACAGAAACTGTGGAAACAAGGCAACTGCTTTGGATCAGTGAATGCACACATGCACACAGAACAAGATACTTCATCATGAAGATTGTCCAGCAAGGTCTTTATATCCATGGAAAAGAGTTCGGAATGAAGGTTACTTTTCAAAAATTTTGGCCGATCAAGGGAATGGCTTTGCTAATGAACAATGAATTCTTGTCTTGTGACCCAGACTAAATTGGTGTATTATTAGTCAATCAAATAGAGTTTCTTGACGTATTTTGATGGAGTGTAAAGTATTTTAATACTCATTTGACTCATTAAAATGAGTCAAATGAGTCAATGAGTCATGAGTCATGAGTTAATGAGTCAATGAGTCAGATCTGAAAAAACAAATGTTTTGGTAGAAACAATGAAATTAGAACGATTTTCGTATGACCTTGAAAATGGTTTCGGACGGTGTTTGTTATTTGTTTTATCGGCCAATGGATGAAAAGATCAAAACATATACATGGTCAATCGTGTCGCAGTATGTCGTCAAAGCGAAGTATCGATTGATTTCTAGAAAGCTCTTGGGCATGAAGTTTTTTTCATCCGAGCTTTCGCTAAACCAACCAAAAGCCACGCGCGTTTGTATCCGTTCGACACACCAATCAAATCGCTCCCTTTTTCGTTCGTTTGTTGTTTCTGGTTTGTTCGCGCGTTTTCATTTCAAGGTCGTACGAAAATCGCTCTAAGCATTACTTTTACTTATTTTGTCTACTTCCTTCATTGCTGCCTGCGCAAGGCCTATTTCGGACATGAAATCTCGACCTTGACCTGGGCTGTTTGTTAGCAGGTCCCAGGCCCTGCCGCATAGCAGAAGCGAAAAATAAGCCAGCCTAAATTTTGTGAGTGCTTCCGAAGAAAGTGTTTAATTCCCTTTGAACACAGCACTCAAAGTAAATTGAGGTAAACCTATTATGGAATTTCTTAGCGCTCAAAGACTCAAATCTGGGAACAGTCGTTCTTTGATATTCGGTCATGAGTGCGAAGGAAAGTTCCACTTTTATATCTGTATCGGTATGTTACTCATTAGCTTGTCATGCTGGTGTAAAGGTAAGAATTCCGGGAAGTATTCATTAATTTTTATCGACTAATCTTATCAAGGGGATATACAATTTTCTTTTATGCTGTGGATCGCTGTCCATCATGAACACAATGAAGACGATCCAGGACACTAAGCGTCCGTTCCAACAATCAATAGCAGAGTTGTTTTCAGTTGATAATCTTCCTAATGCAGTTCTCCACTTTTTCCAATCAGTTTTACTTGCCTCAAAAGGTGAATGATGCTACGAGGCGAACAAACTGAATTGTAATTTGCCCGAGGAGGGGTATGAAACAGCGAGTCGAACAGTTATACAAAGTCAGTGTTTATATTAGAAACATACGGTGTACGAATAATTATTAGAGAGTTTTAGATTCGAGTTTACCGCGAACCTCTAACCGCAGGAGGTCGCGTGCCAAGTCTTTCGCGTCACGTTTGAGGTTTACGACGTGCGTTTTCAACGTGGGGAGGTAGGTTTTCACGTATGTCATTTACCTGAAAGCTTTAAGCGTATAATTCTTGTTTTATCCCACGTAATGATACAAAAATCTTGTGGAGCAAGTCATTATCCATTAACAGAGGAACAAATTCGGGCGAAATGCTAAATTTGATAAATCCTATAGGCCATTTTCACTAAGAGGCATGTGACATCGTTTTTATGAAAATGAAAGTTGTATGATTTTGCCTTCGTAAAACGATTAGTGGGTCATATCTTAAACAAAATAATAGTGATTTGGTTTTTCAAACCCCACCATTTTCTTAAAATGAATAAGTTCGTAAATGGTCACGTGACCAAAATGAGATTTTTAAAATTATGAATTACCTCTCTCTGAACACAAATTTTGCACTTAAACTTCAAGGAAAATGTTGAAAAGATGTTGTGATAACGTTTACAGCACATCTGAGTGTAACTATGAAACGTTGAACAAGATATAAGCAAGAAGTAGTTTTGGCCGCCATGTTAGAGGGCAAGAGCATGCCCTCCAACATGGCGGCTAATACAAATCATACTACTTTGCTGAAAAATCAAAGTGCCGTAAAATATCTCCCTTAAATGCGTTTCCTCTCAAATTTCGGGTGTAAGATAACGTTTGTGTGCTCTAACAATTTTTGGCATCAGCAAGATTCCAACTCACTGTTTAAAGGAAGCATTGGTCACGTGACCTCTTAGTGCAAGTGGCCTATTGGATCTTGAAAACAAGTGCCATTTATGGCTGCTGATTCAAGATGTCGGCCGTAATCTAATCCACCGCCAATCTAAATCGAATTATGTTTGAACGTCGAACCGCAAACTGGTAACCGCAAACCGCGGTTACAGGTTCGCAGTAAACTCGGATCTTATTGAGGCATTACTGTATACCCATTATAATTCTAAATAGCTTTCAAGGCTCGTTGATTGATTAAAATCTTTGGGCATTCACTGTTTGCATTATGTTTGTGTTTATTTACATTAGCTTGCCTGTTTAAAACTCGTGCATCAACTAATATGAACAACCTTGGGGCAGCACTTCACTTCTGGTATGGAAACTCTAATAGTAAGGATTGTCTGATGGTTTAAATGGTTCTTGAAGGGTGTCTGGGAAGGCTATTTTTCGGGGCATGTACGCAGTAGTAGCGGCAAGACCTGGGATACTGCTAACAAATATTCCAGGTTGAGATTTCATGTCAGAAATAGGCCTTGCATATGTGAAGGCAGCAATGAAGCAAGTAGACAAATTAAGTAAAAGTAATGCTTAATTTTATTGTTTCTACTGACACTTTAGAGGAATGAAGGGGCTTTCTCTCCCTAATTCGTTCGGTAAAGCATGGACTACTGAAATTTTTTGAATATTTGTGCACACTCAATACGTTACACACGCGTACAATCCTTGAACAGATTAAATTGGGAAAGCAACTCCCCGTTGGCTCAAAATAAGGGACTTGTCAGAAATGAGCAGAGGGAGGGGGGTGGGGGAGGTGGAAACAGAAAGAGGGTCACAGCTTTTTGAGACTCAGAAAAGGGAGGGAACATAAAAAATTGGCCGTTAAAAGGGGCAGGGTCATGCAAATATATGGCCGTGATCATATAGGGGTTCACCCACAGAAGAAAATTGGTAAAAAAACGTGGGAGAAAGAGGAGAGTCTAGCCTCAGGATCAGCTGTCAGAATCAGAGTCGGACTCTTAATGCTGTCATCTAAAATGTATGTATATAGCATTACAAAGAACAGATTAGAAATATATTCTGAGTTTTCATAAGAACTAGATTTTGTCATTTATATAACAAGGGGAGGGTCATGATATTTTAGGCCAAGCTCAAGGGGGGGGGGTTAGCAAATTTTACTCCCATTGCAGGGATGGATCACCTCATTTCCGAAACCAAATTTAAAATTCCCACCCCCCCTCTCCCCCTGCTAATTTCTGACAAGTCCCTAAGGAGCAAAAAAGCCACGCGAAAGCCAAAACACACTATTACCCCATACTTTTACGAATAAATTTTGCGTCTACTTTGTCCAATATAGAGGTCGTTAATGTTTGTGTTTCCAGCAAATACATTTCCATTTTTGATTAAAATCAACCTTCGGCCAAGTCATCCCTGATACTGTGCAAAAAAATTCTCCAGAACAAATGGCAGTTGTAGAAAGTTTTTACTAAATCTTAAGTTTCTGTTGGCCTTTGGGCCACGGAGGGTTTAAAAAAGCAATGAAGTCTAAAAGTCAAAATATAAAGTAACTTTAAAACGGTGGTATCTTTTTATTGTCAGTTTAGAAGCTGTAATCGGATTGGTATCTGCTAGAGTTCGCTTAAAAGAAAGAGAACTGGATTTCTTTCTGAATTGTCATTACGGACACTTCGGTAAAGTGCTTTCTTTCAAATGAATTTTTTTTTGCACAAATTTAAATTAGTATTATTATAGTACGAGTCAAGAATTGAGACAGCTTTATTCTCATTTGTTTTTAGGCTATTCGGGCGGGCCTCGTCTTTTATTGACATATATGGCGGGGACAAGATTTTAAAAGTGTTTTTTTCTTCGTTTAAGTAGACAGTCGTTATTGAAAATCTCAAGAGGGATGAGATTCACAAGGCGGTATAAAACTAAGTCAAATTCCTTTTTTCAAACTTTTTTAATGTTCGTTGAAGTATTCCATCAGCCTCGGTAAACTCTTTTTCTGAATGGTCTTTGACCAACCTCACTTGGAGGCGCGATTTAAGACTTCAAGGTGTTCTGTAATTATCCAAGCAGTTGATCCTGGAAGGAATTGAAAACCGTCAAAGTGATCGAGTGCTGTAAATTTATACAAGAAATTTATTAACTGGTACGAGACGGCCCTTCTTAATACACTTCCAAATCCAAGATGGCGACACAACCTTGGTCGATCCTTCCTCCTTTTGTCCATCCTAAAAAAGAAAAGGCAGACACGATAAGAACAGCGGGCATTGGTTACATCGCTAATAAAATATTTTAGCTTATCACCCCCAAAGTGTTGCTTCCAATGTCGAAGAGAAAGAACATGGGAAGAGGGGTGGAGAGGTTGGGGGGGGGGGGGGGGGAATTGTACAGAGTCTATTCCCCGCTTTCATGTTTTCCATAATACACGCTTGCATTTTGAGTTTCTTCCCTCTTTATCCTTTGCAAATTTGTCTTCTTCCGTCTTTCTTCTTTCTTTGTCTCATTTTTATTTTTGCGATTTGTCTTCCCGTTTCTAGTCCGGTCCAATAAAGGCCTACAAACATTTATAGATAAGAAACTGTTCGCATTCGCAGTGAAGTTTACCACACTAATGACATGACAAAAAGCAAAAGCGCGCAAAATATTTTTCTTTTTCTTACCCCATTGTTGCTTACAATATGTGTTGCACTGGTCTTTTCAAATTCCTCCGCCAAATCTCCGTCATAACTAAAATCCAGTCACGTTAAGAATGGTTAAAAACCGGATTGTCCAGTTTTATAGATCAAAGCTTATGATCAAAGCAGCAGATAAAAAGCGCGGGAAAATTGCAATAGCGGTGCTTAAGCTGAGTTTCTTTGCAAAAATTCTGAATTCAGATTCAAGGTAAATGATGGATGAAAACTGGTCACGGTAAGACGACAAAAACCAAAGACGGATTTACAGCCTGTACCAGGGGTTGGTAGGGAATTTTGCATTCCGCTGGCCAAATTTCAAGCGGAAATTCCTCTCTTCAAATATCTCCCTAAAGAAACACTGATTCACTTTGCGAGGCTGATTCCTATTTGGATTACATCCGCTGAATTCAAGCCGAGTGCGGATTCAAAACATTACAAATTCTATTTTGGATACGAAACACAGAAACGTGTTGTTCCGTACGCTGTCGACTAAAGCGTTTTCGTAGCTCAATATTTATTAAATTAGACAAAAAGGTATTTCAAAGGATACGCAATAATAAATCTTTTGAGTTTCGAGTGATCTTCAAGGTCTTTCGAGAGGAAAATTGTCAGCCCATGGAAGATGTCTTTCAAGCGCTGTAAAAAATGAAAAGGATGTCAAAGTACATTCTTTGCATAACAGAAACTGTAGATTATAATACAAATTACTAAAACAAACGAGGAGAATAACAATTTACAGGAGTTAATGGTTTTGAAATAATTCAAAACTGACTCAAACATTATAAATGTTTCCAATAATTACAAGCCTTTCTTACCTGCCCTTTGCTTGGACTGCCAAAAACTTCATCTTCCTGCGAAATTACAAAAAGCGAATAATCAAATATACAGAAACTGATGTACGAAAGTGCATTCACTATATAGTTTGATTTCCAACTAAACTTCTTATTGTTATGAAAACTAAATTTTCTTACTGCTTGCAAAACAAACCTCACTATAGCATTTGCGTGAAAAGTTGTGTGTGCTTCTTTCTTTCTTTCTTTTTTTTTCCTTCAGTTTTCCGGTTTGATACAAATTGTTAGATTGATAAATTTGCAGCTTTTTTTCTGTAGGAAGAAAAAAAAAACACCAGCTCGGCGCAAAAGGCAGTGTGTGTCAAAAACTGTTTTTTTTTTTTTCACACACCTCATTTACTTACTTTAGGATGACTGAATTTCTGTCTGTGGTCCTCACTCTGTTGATAGCATTTTGATCCATATTTACAAGCAGGCTTTGACTGAGGAAAGAACAGCAAATATCAGCCAATGACAAGAAGCTATTAGGGAGCTTGAGCTAACAGGACGGCTAAAGCCGCAAAAACGTCATTTATAAAGTACTTTTTCGTTTTATTAGAAACTTTTTCACGATTCTTCCAACTCGGTCAGCTTGTCAAATATATGGGATCATTTTCATTCAACTTTTTGTCAGGCCGGACATGAATTTGAAGGACTGAAAATAAAAACAAACCTTCTTTTTAGGCGATTCTTCCTCAGCAATGTCCAACGCTTTTCTTTTTCTTGTTTCTTTCTGTGGCTCATCATTTACTTTCTTCTTGTGGTTAACTTCTGATTTAGAGTCATTGTCCTCGTCAAAGTCATCAATATCATCGTCATCACTTCTATTCTCATCATCCTCACCATCATCATTGTCAGCGTCATCGTCTTTCACATCTCCTGCAGTATCTCCAACAAAAAATAATAGTCCCATAGTGTCTTTACCTTTCGAAGTGTTTGATTTGAAATAGGCTGTAACTACTTGTCGATTTTCCTGTGTAGCTAAGTGAGGTTTGTCTTAATTGGTGTCAAAATCTAATGTCATTTCTTAGGCTGGAGAATACGGTAAACAACTGCCGCCTTTACCTCAAAATTAGGTAGCTCTAAGTTCCAAACTGGTGCAAACTCACCGCAAAACGAAACGTGAGAAGGAAGAGTAGACAAGGTCAAGCCATTAACTCCTGGAAACATTACTCTTAGCTGCTGCATAACTGAGTTTTCTGGCCAACATTCACGCACACAAAAAAACAATGTGCTCAAAACTTTGTTTTCGTTTCTATTGCATGTGTCCCAACACATATGTAATACTGTACACCAGATTTGGAGATCTCTTCGAACAAAGCTGTTCCAGAACGAAATTTACTTAAAAAAAAAAGAAAAAGCCACTCACTGTTGGATGCTTTTGAGTTCTTGAATAAACTTGTGAAAAATGCAACAGTAATTGAATGAAAGAAGAGAAGAAGCTTAATGACAAAGCTCAGTAATGGTTCGAACCCAGTTTTTTTTTAACACAGCTCAGAATTTGATTCCGCACGGCGAGCTACTTTATCAGGTGACAGATAACTGTCTGTGTGGGATTGTGAAAGCAAACTAACAGCTCATTAAAATGGACATTTGAAGTTGTCCCCTCCCTCTACTTTCTACAAGGCGGACGCTTCTCTCGGGTGACAGTAATAAACGGCCCAACGGTCGTCTCAAAGAGTTAAGTGTTACACTGTTAAACAGAGGGAATTCTAGTACGCGCTCCCTGAAAACACTTGTAGTGACCTTATTTGGTCATTTTGACTTCACGCGTGAAGAGCCTGGGACGGTACAGAAACGAATTGAACTCTCGGACAGAGTGCTAGTGCTCGTATTGGCTGTTGCAAGGTTGAGCAGGGAACTGGGTGAAAATTCACCATCCCCACCCACCTCATCCCCCCCCCCCACCGCACCCAAACTATCCTGTTTAGCAATATAGGGTTTCTTATTGCAGGAGTCTCCTTAATGCCCTGTATAAAGCCCTCTCCTCTCCTCCTCTTGTCCCTATCTTATCAGTTCTCCATAAAGAACTAGAAGACAAAGTGGAGAAGCTGAAGAACAAGAAGGTTGAAGGTCATGCAGCCGAGGGTCAGAGTCAAATCCGAACTACCAGTTGGTAAATAAACCATCCCGATTCAGCCCACACAAAGTTTTACGGTCTTGATTGATTAGTACAGTCTATCATTTATTAGTGAAAAATAATTAGGGGAAGGGAGGGTGGGCTTAATAGAGATGGGGGAAGACTATTAACTTTCTTCCCCTGAAAAGGTTGAGCTTACCAGAGGGAGAGGACGTATTGGAGAGGGGGGACTTAATAGAGGATTTAGGGTAAGATGAGATAAGGACATGCAAGAGGAGAGGAGAGGATAGGAGAGAACAGTTATCTGCTCTCGTGTCCTTCTTCTCCCCTTCCCTTCATGCGCTTGCTACGCAGGCTACACTTGCATACAGCTTGTAGTTAAACTGAAGAGTTTATGGTAGATTTAACAGAAATCTACCTTAATTAAACGAAAAGATTACTCAGCCTACAGAGCGTTTGACTGTAGGAGCAGGAAGTCACGGAACCGGACCACTACTGAGGGTCTTAAAATAACTAAGGAACTGAGTCAAACCCCGTCACTACAGACACTGACGGGCCATAGAAAGTGTCCATATTAAGGGGGTTGAATCAAGAGAAAATGTAAGGGCTTTTTTTTTCCCAGGAACAAACATGAGGTGTCTGTGTTAAGCAGGTGTCAATAAAAGGGGTTCGCTGTACTGTTGCCTTGTCCTACAAACTGCTCAGTTGACCTACACGTGACTCAGATGATCACTGGACATGGAAAGTGTGGTCCATTCTTCAACACATGACGGTCTCATTGACAACGATAAAATTGAAACAAAAAAGCATTTTTTTAATTATCCTTTAATGAGTTTTCAACAAATCGTTATACAATTCGGTTAATGTATGTTATAATCAACGGACCTGTTTAGAAAAAATGGTACTTGAGCTAAGGGCTCGGGAATAATATTTCCAAAAACACACTAGCTAACAACTAGCAACTGCTGGAAAGAAAATGAAAAGGTGTACAGCATAAAAAACAAGTTTGATACCAAACAATTTAAACACCTTATTAAACTATAATCGGAAATTAAATGAGACAACAGTACATATGAAAAAAGGATAACAAAATATATTTACAAGTTGAACGTCATTTCAGCTATTATTACCGCTATTATTGCAGCCACGATTATAAAATTTATTGTTACATTCACAGAAAATACAAACTACGCGTGAGAACAACCAAATGCTCCCACCCACCCCTCTGGCAGCTAAAAAAGGTCGGCAGTGACAAATATCTCATCAGATGGTGTTCTCCAAAAACTTACGGTTTCTTATTCTAGATTTGAGCAATTTGAACCGTGCAACAATAATACCACTGGTAAGATCATGTTATATCTTGTCAAAAACCTGAATTCGGTTGTTGTCCTTATCACACACAACTATCCTTCCATCACTTAGATTTGCTGTAGACCTTGGAAAGTTAAACTCTCCTCTCTCACTACCTTTACTTCCAAACTTTGTAACAAACTTTCCACACAGTTCAAATACCTGCACTCTGTGATTTCTTGCATCACAGACCATTAGCAATCCTTCTTTGTTTACTGACAAGTAACGGGGCTTATTGAACTCTCCATCCTTGTTTCCTTTTTCTCCAAATTTAGAAATAAACTTTGCCCCCAGATCAAACATTTTAATGGAATGATCACCACCGTCTGAGACTATAAAATATTGACCGTGTTGGATACAGTGAAAGGGAGAGACCAAAGAACCTTCTCCACCAAATTTACGTAAATACTCCCCACTAGAAGAGAATATCTTGATTAATTTGTTACCCCAATCAGCAACAATAATATCACCTTTACCGTTTATTGATAAACCGTCAGGGAATTTAAGCTGATTATCACGACTTCCTTGTTCACCAAACTTACTTAGAAAGTTACCATTCCTATCAAAGACTTGCACCCTGTGGTTACTACAGTCTGCCACTACAATATTACCATGACTATCAAAAGCGATCCCTGAAGGGTACCAGAACGCACCATTATTGTTACCCCCCCTACCAAACGATCTTAAGTGGGTACCGTCACTACTAAACACTGAAACTCTGTGGTTACAGCAGTCAGCCACAGCAATTTCATCCTGATCATTCACTGCCACCCCCCGGAGATTGTTAAACATTCCAACAGACTCACCTTTTTGTCCAAATGACAGCACAGATCTGAAGCGCCTGGTTTTTACCTGAGCCTTAAAAGGACTGTCACAAACATTTGCCCCTTTATTCCCAGCAACTACTTTATTACTCTCTTTACTTTCAGTTCCCAATTTTTGCTCTTTAGGCTCGTTAAAAACAAATTCTACATTACCTATCCCCTCGCTCATGTTCAAAAGGTTAATCAGTTTTTCACTTTTAGTAAAACTAAACTGAGGAATACATTCAGTGTCACGGTTTTCTTGAGTGCTCTGTTCCCGCAGGATTGTATCAAATGTTTCACTGAATCCAAGGATTTCAGTACTAAAGTTTCGTTTCAACAGAGTTTCAGTTTGTTCAATTGATGATTCAATTAATTTCACTTGTTTGTCCACTTCGTCTTTTTTATGTGAGAGAGATTCCAGTGATTTTTTCGCTTGATTATCAATCACGTCAAAAACATCCTGCTTGCTCGCTTCGATGATTGCAATAATTTGGTCTACAAAAGACTGCACTTGGCTTTTTACGTCGGCTACTTTCGATTGAAGTTCGATGCTCTTTTGGTTCATTTTTTCCACTTTCTTTCGTTTTTCCAGTGCTTTGTCTTTCAAAGATTTAATAGTGGATTTGATCTGTGTCTTGCGGGCATCTGTAGCTTCTTGCAAAAGCATCTTACCGTGACCTTCATGAAGTGTCATGGCACAAGCGCTACAAATGGCGACTTTACAGTCCTTGCAAAAGAGCTCCAGCTCTTTGTTTTCATGGTGTTTCTTCTGACAAAATGCTGGTCGCTCTAAAACAGCTTTGATGTCTTGATCTTGAAAATATTTTAGCGCTAGCGTTCTGTGGTCTTTATTTTCTCGAATTATGTTATGTCCTACAATACATTCTTCACACCAGAAGGAACAACACTGGAAGCAATATAAGGTCTGGGCGCTTCGTTTCTCGCAGTTCCTGCATTTGACGTTGACTGTACTGCACTCTTTTATTGCCAAGACATCTAGCAGGCTGTTTATTCGAAAATTGGTGGGAAGTTCGCTGGGATTTCCACTTCCAGAAATCTGAAACTGTCTCCTACACTCGGGGCATGTAATTTTTCCATGGACGCCGCTCGTTCGTTGAATTCCGTTCAGGCAGTGAAGACAGAAACTGTGCAAACAAGGCAACTGCTTTGGATCAGTGAATGTACACATACACACAGAGCAGGATACTTCATCATGAAGATTGTCGAGCAAGGTCTTTATATCCATGGAAAAGGTTGGAAACAAGGTTACTTTTTAAAACGTTTGGCCCGGTTGTTGACGAACAAGGGAAATTGGCTTTGCTAATGAACAATGAACTGTTGTCTTGTGACCCAAACTAAACCGGTTCTGTATTAACCAATCAAATAGAGTTTCTTGACATGTTTTGATGGTTTGACGGAGGAGTAAAAAACATTCTGTATTTCCGAGAATTGTTAATATTGGTATTGAACCTGCCGTCAAGGGTTTCCGCGCGAGGTCGTCGTCAAGAAAGTCGAAGCGAGGGCGAAAAACAGTAATGAAGAATCTTTCTCCCTAAATCGTTCGGAAAAATTTGCTTAGCAGGCTATAACATTGACTATTGAATTTTTTTTTTAATATTTGTGTACATTTAACTAGTCTACGTGAAGCCGCACCTCTACACGTAGGCACACTGAACACATTATGAACACACGCCTACAATTCTTGGATAGAGTTTCTTGACATGTTTTAATGGTGTGACGGAAGAATAAATAACATCCTGTGTTTCCGAGCTTTCTCTCCCTACATAAAAATCGTTCGGAAAAATTCCTACGCAGGCTATAAAAGAATGGACTACCATCAAAGTTTTTGAATATTTGCGAACACCAGAACACTCAGAACGTTACACACGCGTACAATTCTTCGATAGATATTAAATGACTGGGAAAGAAAGTCCCCGTTGGCCCAAAATCAGAAGCAAAAAAGTCACGCGAAAGACAAAACGCGCCATTTTCCCATCTTTTATTTTACAGGATGGAGGACGGATTTATTTTCCATCGAATTTTTTCCGAGATAGTGCTCGTTAATCTGAGTGTTTTCAGCAAATACATTAATCAACCTTCGGTCAAGTCTCCTCAGTTACTGCGCAACAAAATCCTCCAGAAACAAAGGTAATTACAACCACAGAGGAGTTGAAACACATCTAATCAAATCACATCTTCTGTAGTCTGTGAACAGGCCTTCAGTCGAGCGGGGAACTGGGGAGAGGGAAAATTCCCTCTTTCCCTTCCCTCTCCTCGCGATTTTTTTTTTCCCAAACACAGAGCCTGTTCACAGGCTACATCTTCTACAGTATCTTTAACAAAAAATAATGGTCGCATAGTGTCTTTATCTTTCGAAGTGTTTGATTTGAAACAGGCTAAAGCTTACCTGTGTATTTTATGGTGTGGCTAAGTGGGGTTTGTCTAAAATGGTGTCAAAATTTGATGTCATTTCGTAGGCTGGAAAATACGGTGAAAAAACTGCCTCCTTAACATCTAAATTGGGTAGCTCTTAGTTCCAAACTGGTCCAAACTGAGAAAGAGGAAACTTGAGAAGGAAGAGTAACCCAATAACTCCTCGATGTCTGATGAAACGCTCAAAACTTTGTTTTCGTTTCCGTTGCATGTTTACTAACACATACGTAATACTGTGCACCAAATTTGGCGATCTCTTTGATAAAAGGTGTTCCAGAAAGGTTCACCGCAGTACTAAAGTTTCTTTTATTTACTTAACTTGTCATTTTAGTATAGAAAAAGCCACTCACTGTTAGATGCTCTTCAGTTCTTGAATAAAGCATGCGGAAAAAGAGTAACATTAATTGAATGAAAAAAGAGAAGAAGGCTTATGACAAAGCTCAGCAAGAGTTCGAATCCAGTTTTTCTAATACAGCTCGGAATTTAATTCATGGCGAGCTCAGCTTCCTTCCCAGTCACTTCGTTTTTGCCACGGTTGCTCATAGAGGCGAGCACGAAACGCGAGTGACTGGTGACGAAGCGCAAGGGACCAGCGGCGAGCTACTTTATCAGGTGACACATGGCCTACAATAAGCGCAGGCGCATTATTTTCGAACAAGCCAGCCGCTTAAAGTGTGTAGCTGCCTGTGTGTGATTGTGAAAGCAAACTAACAGCTCATAAAAACTCTGGAAATATTAATTGGTCTCCCACCATTACTCTCTAAAAGGCAGACGCCCCTGTAGAGTAACAGTTATAAACGGTTCCAACGATCGTCTCAAAGAGTTGAGTGTAACACTATTAAACAGAGCGAATTCTAGTACGCGCTCCCAGAAAACACCTGCAGTGTCCTGATTTGGTCATTTGGACTTCACGCGTGAGGAGCCTGGGACGGAACAATAAGGAATTGAACTCTGGGACAGTTTTGGAGTGAATACCACTTTTATTGGCTATCGCAAGAGGCTTGCAAGGTTGCCATCACTTGTGTGAGTGGATGATGTATTAAACTCTGCTCCTGTTATCTCCTTGGCTTTCTACAGAACCAAAAATACCGTAAAATTCCGAAAATAAGCCCCGGGGCTTATATTTTTCAAAGGCCCTTTTTGAGGGGCTTATTTTTGGAGGAGTTTATATTCGGAGAGGCTTATCTACGGAGGGAAATTTGCGTTTCAAAATCGATTGGGCTAGCCTTATAGCTGGGAATAAATCTAACATTTTTGCGTTGTTTTCCTATATATTTGAGGGAAATTTTCCAAGTACAAGCGCCCGGGGGCTTATATTTGGAGGGGCGATTTAACGGAGGGTTTTTTGCGTTACTGGTTTGGGTGGCTTATATTTGGAGTGGCTTATACATGGAGGGGCTTATTTTCGGAATTTTACGGTATAAGTCAGAATGTACTTTTCCGTCAGACGAGAGGGCTTTCCAATGATTCAGCCGTCTCGCGAGGGAATTTTGCGGCCAGCGACCTCGCTACTCGCGGTAAAGACAACGGAATACGCGCGCGAACTGATCATAATAAAATAAGACCAATATCAATATGTGACGGCAATTTCTCTCCGACTTAGTCCCAGATTTCTTATTTAGGACTAGTTTTGGCCAGTGACGTTCCATTGTTAAGGAACTGATATTCCTATTTTAGCTTTTCTTCTGATGGAAGTACGTATTTTTCTTCGAGTAGTTATGTGCATTTCAAAGTCAATTTGCTACCTCTTCAGTTCCACAACGACAACCTGATTCCATTGGAAGTGTTATTCCTCATTTTAGAGTGAAGAAATGTTCCTTATAAAATTCATAGTAGTTGATAATTATCCAGTAATTAAGTTTGTACCTTTGGATCTGTAACAACGCGATGCGATGAACACTCGGCCATGATGGAACTTTAGAGGACTCCTACACAAAATCGCTCATCATTTAAAAATAATAATTTTAAAAATTCATCACAGCTCGTCTCTAACTATTGGACGTCAAAGGCCCAAGGGATTGTAGGCGACGACCGATTAAACCCTCTATATAACTTATATGGATACCTTCAAAAAAGATAGAGGAGTAGACATGGAAGAGTTAAGGTGAAACAATAACCTGACAAGTAATCATTGCTCAAGGATGCCATAGGGTTAACCTGTGTGGAGAACATAAAAAGGGGACGGGTAGGGAGAAGGGGAAGGGATTAAAAAGACTCCTGCAATGAGGAACCCTATATTGCTAAACAGATAATAAGATCAAGACAAGAGCCAGGAGAGGAGAGGGGAGGGTAGGGGAGATAACCTTATCTGCTTCCATGTCCTTTCTCTTCCCTCCCCTTCATGCACTTGCTACGCAGGTTACACTTGCATACAGCTTGTAGTACATGCCCTGAACTGAAGTGTTAATAGAAGATTTAACAGATATCTACCTTTATAGAATAACAAAGATAGTACGCGCCTTCCGATTGGTTAAAAACCTATGGTTTATTGTGCCGGTAAACTCAAAGAAAACGTAAAGTTATTTTATAAAAGCAATAGACCACACTTTCTATGGGTTTACCGGCATGACAACCCACGCGGGATGTTGGGAGAGCACTCGAAAAGCTTGTAAATCACGAGCCGAGGGGATTATCACCCCGGTAAGCCCATAGAAAGTGTGGTCTGTTGTTTAATAAAACTTTTTGTCGTCTGCTTTGGTCGTTTTGGGTCCATATGGACCCATGGATATTATTCTCCCTGGACCCCTTAGGCTTTCAACTCTAGCTATTAAGATGGTAATTAGCAATATCGTCGAGGATAGAGCACATGTCCACGAGTACATCATTTCGCAAATTTTGACCAATCTCAAAGCACCTGACGGCTCAAATTGATTAAGGCTTGGTTCTCTAGCAAATTCAAACTGCTCAGTAGACCTTTACGCGGCGCGGATGATCACTGGACATAGCTCTCCGAGAAGAGACGTAAAAATGGTGTCCTCAATTAGTACAAGCGTGCTAAATACATTTTTTTACACTTGAATGAAGTAAACTGGTACGTTTAACGTCAACACATGATGGTCTCATTGACAACGATAAATTTGAAGAAAAAAAAAACATTCTTTATATTTGATTATCCTTTAATACATTTTCAACAAAACGTTATACAATTCGGTAAATATATATGTTATAATTTAACGGACCTGAAGATCCTGATGAGAAAAAAAAAATGGTACTTGAGCTGAGGGCGGGGGAAAAATACTTCCAAAAATACACTAGCTAACAATTAGCAACTACTGGAAAGAAAATGAAAAGGTGTACAACATAAAAAAACAATTTTAATACCAAAAATTTGAACAACCTTATTAAACTACAAGCGGCAATTCAACAATACTACAATACATATAAAAAAAGGTTACAAATTAAAATATATTTACAAGTTCAATGTCATTTCAGCTATTATTACAGCTATGATTCTATAATTTATTGTTACATTCACAGAAAAGACAAACTACATTCGAGGGCAACCTAATGCCCCCTCCCCCCGCCCCCGGGCAACTAGAAAAGGTCAGCGGTGACAAATACCTCACGAGATGGGGTTGTTCGAAAAATTACGGTTTCTTATTCTACATAACCAATTGAACTTTTCAACAATAATTATACCACTAGTAAGATCATATTATATCGTGTCAAAAACCTGGATTCGGTTGTTGTTCTTATCACACACAACTATCCTTCCATCCTTAAGATTTGCTGTAGACCTTGGAAAGTTGAACTCTCCTCTCTCACTACCTTTGCTTCCAATCTTTGCAACAAACTTTCCACTCAGTTCAAATAACTGGACTCTGTCATTTCCTGCATCACAGACTATTAGCAATCCTTCTTTGTTTACTGACAAGTAACGGGGCTCATTGAACTCTCCATCCTTGTTTCCCTGTTTTCCAAATTTAGAAATAAACTTTCCCTCCAGATTAAACATTTTAATGGAATGATCACCACCGTCTGAGACTATAAAATATTGACCGTGTTGGATACAGTGAGTGAGATTGACAAAAGAACCTGCTCCACCAAATTTACGTAAATACTCCCCACTAGAAGAGAATATCTTGATTAATTTGTTACCTTTATCAGCAACAATAATATCACCGTTGCCGCTTATTGATAAACCTTCAGGGTGTTTAAGCTGATTATCAAGACTTCCTTGTTGACCAAACTTACTAAGAAAGTTACCATTCCTATCAAAGACTTGCACCCTGTGGTTGTTATGGTCTGCCACTACAATATTGCCATGACTATCAAAAGCGATCCCTGTAGGGTACTGGAACTCACCATTATTCCGACCCCACCTACCAAACGATCTTAAGAGGGTACCGTAACTACTAAACACTGAAACCCCGTGGCTCCATGTCACAGCAATCTCATCCTGATCATTCACTGCACCCCCCAAGGGAAGGTGAAGCATTCCAACAGACTCACCTTTTTGTCCAAATGACAGCACAGATCTGTAACGCCTGGTTCGTACCTGAGTCTCAAGAGGACTGTCACGGACATTTGCCCTTTTATTCTCCGCAATTACTTTACTACTTTCTTTACCTTTAGCTCCTGATGGTTGCGCTTTAGTTTCGCTAAAAACAAATTCTACATTACCTATTCCCTCGCTCATGCTCAACAGGTTAATAAGTTTTTCACTTTTAGTAAAACGAAATCGAGGAATAGATTCTGTTTCACGGATTTTAGGGGTGCCCTGTTCCTGCA
>NC_133201.1:3685200-3715200 GCF_958299795.1 Porites lutea
GTATTTTAACACAAAAAGGAAAAGTGCGCAAAATATTTTTCGTTACCCTATTGTTGCTTACAACATGTGCTACACTAGACTTTTCAAATTCCTCCGCCAAATCCCCGTCATAACTATCCAGTCATGTTAAGAATGGTTAAAAACCGGATTGTCCTGTTTTATATATCAAAGCTCGTGATAGTATAGCACAGCAGATAAAAAGCGCGGGAAAAATTGCAAAAGCGGTGGTTATGCTGCGTTTCTTTGCAAATATTCTGAATTCACATTCATTGGTACCAATGGAGACCCTTCTTATCACCACTAACACCAATGGAGTCTATTTGTGAGTATTGGACAAAGATAAGAGATAAACTGAGCTAGAATAAAGAAACTTTCATCTGAACCATCAGTTATAATAATGTTTCTTTAATGGGTGATCTAGTAATACTTTGTCAGCAACAAAAACTTAGGTACACTTCGGTAATGAACATTTTGCCCCAAGTGAGACACAAATGTTAACGTTAAGTTAGGGGAGGGGTAGGTGGGCAGTTTCCCATACCTAAATTGATCCGACAAATGCCATCACCCCGGGCCAACCATCGGATTGTAAGTCACAGTGGAACCTCGATATAACGAAGGGCCAAGGGACTGGCGACATGCGCTCGCTGTAATGAGGTTTCGTTACATCGAGGCTATTTTCCATATATTTTACTATTAGAGGGGTAAAGAAAGTCGTTCGTTATAACTGAGGACTTTGTAACATAGAGGTTTGCCGGAGTTGAATCGAGGTTTCACTGTATAAATTTTCCCCACCCCTTTTCTTTCTAACTGAAATATTGTTCTGAATAATACACTCCCCAGGGGCAGGGAACCCAATTTATTCACTTGTATTCCCAGAGATATTCCCCTGGATTGCCCAGGGTCCTATCCCTGGGGTAAGCTAATGACAGGCTCATAAAGTGCAATTTTTTAATTGATTTATGTTACAAAGATGAGATATTTTTTTTGAAAAAAAAAAATTGGTACCCCTTCGCGTGCTTAACAAATATAATACGCAAAGAAGATACATTCATTAGCGCGAAAAAAAGAACATTTGCGCATACATCAGATTCAATAACGATTTTTGCATTGAAGTTAACATTCAATAACATTTTGGGACATGATGTATTTACTCTTTTATACTACTACATGGGAAATTCTGCAATTTGATTGGCTTAGAGCAGTGGTATTTCAGCTTAATTTGAAATACCTACATATGAAAATTACAAAACCTTTTGTGGGTAGTAGTATAAACAAATAATAGCATGATTTGTGTGTGATATTTGGCATAAATACCATGAGTGATATTTCAAAATTGTCTCAAATTTCACTCGCCTAACGGCTCGTGAAATTACGTATAACAATTTCGAAATATCACTCGTGGTATTTATGCCAAATATCACTACAACTCATGCTATTACCTATACGAATTTGTGATGTAGTTTTTTCCTCATCGAACGAAAACATGATCAATGGTAATTGCTCCTTTGAACGAATGTTATAAAAGTTTGAAAATATACTGGAAATCCGACTAAGGTTTGTGTCGATTTGTGTCTTGTGAATCTCATCTGTTGACACTTACAGTGCAAACTGCTTACAATGCACCCCTACATTGTGCTATTCGCAAAAGGGCCCCAAACGAATTTTTTGAACTTTCTTAACGGTATCGCCGTTTGCTGGTCTTCTCCTAGATTTTTCAAAGCCCGTTTCCGGATTCTGCTGGTTAGGTGGTCAGTATAGGATCGTATAGGGAAGCCAGAGGACCGGGCAGATCAGCTGAAAAAGTCAATGTTTTGAAATGTCTTGAAACCTTTTTACGGTTAATATTAATCTGCATTTGTGACGGTTGACAGTAAACTGAACCTTTTTCGACGGCTGACGGTTAAATTTTAGGCTATTTGACGGCTGCACTGGCGGTTAACCCCATTGAGACCCTCCTACAGTCAGTGTACAGTGTATATTCTATACGGCCTATACAACATCTAGCTGCAACTTTGTTCAGTGCTAATTTTCGCAACGAGTTTTACAAAATTCAGACTTATCTAGGAAGATCGAAGGGCCTCTGCTCGCAGGGTAATGGTAACCCAAACACATCCCTGATTATAGTAACTAGTGGTACGGCAGCACCTTCAGCAAATCGCGGGCATTAGGCTTTGGCGCCAGAACCAGCGCCTTGCATTTTTCAGGGTTCAATCTTGTTTTGACGAAACCACTTCCACACCTCCCTGTGTTCCTTCTTGAGATTTTCATGAACTGCATGAGCAGTTCTTCAACCCGATTCGTGAGTTGTTTTCGGCTAACGAGCGCTCCTTTATATTTTCTTTGGAGACATCAACTTGACACTTGGCCTCTTGTCCTCCAGGAGACACGTGATATGGCATGATTTTGTCTTCTGTGGGTGTTGTGAGTTCTAAGTCAGGGTAAATCAGGGGCACCCAACATCAATTTTAGAAAAAATATCTGTTCGAAAGACGATTTGAAATGTAGAATTTTCGGAACATTTGTTGTTAAATTTCTTTCTTGCCTGCCTCTCCTAGAATTTGCGAACATCTAACAAATGGTATAATTGCCCATTTTTAACGGATTTTTACCCTAAAAAGGTCACCTAGAATTTTCGGGAGCTTTTTTTCTGGCCGAAATTTTCGAAAAGGTAAGTTTTGATCACTAGAATTTTCGGATCACTAGACTTTCGGCTAGGAAATCCGAACAGTTGAAAAATTTTTAGGGGGTAAAAATGTGTCTATATCTATCGTTTAATACTAAAATACGTTTAACAATGCTATGTTTAAGTGGTAAATCAGGTTAGGTAAATCAGAGTGCGCGGGTTTTTTTCAACAGAGCTTTTTCTAGTGGTTACGCCATACTGAAGAGCTGCAATAATAGCCGCGAAACAGCTGCCTATGGCTACAATCCCGCTCAGTTTGAGTTCTTTCGGTGTGGCGTTGATATCTTGCAGAATTTTCACGAGCATTACAGTATTCTGGTACGTTTAAGCTCAAAACATGACGGTCTCCTTTACTACGATCAATTTGAACAACAACAAAAAACATTCTTTATATCTGATTATCCTTTAATGCATTTTCAACAAATCGTTATACAGTTCGGTTAGTATATGTTATAAGATCTTATAATTAACGGACCAGAAAAACCTGTTGTGAAAAAAATGGTACTTGAAGTAAGGGCGCGGGGACAGTATTTCCAAAAACACACTAGCTAACAACTAGCAACTGCTGGAAAGAAAATGAAAAGGTATACCGTACAACATAAAAAAAACAATTTTGATACCAAAAGGTGAACCATCTTATTAAACTACAATCGGCAAATCAATGATACTACAATACATATGAAAAAAGGTTACAAATTAAAATATATTTACAAGTTGAATGTCATTTCAGCTATTATTACACCTATGATTCTTAATAATTTATTGTTACATTCACAGAAAAGACAAACTACATTCGAGGGCAACCTAATGCCCCCTCCCCACCCCCCCACCCCACCCCCCCGGGCAAGTAGAAAAAGTCAACGGTGACAAATACCTCTCGACATGGGGTTGTTCGAAAAATTCCGTTTTCTTATTCTACAAAACCAATTTAACCTTTTCACCAATAATTATACCACTGGTAAGATCATATTATATCCTGTCAAAAACCTGGATTCGGTTGTTGTTCTTATCACACACAACTATTCTTCCATCACTAAGATTTGCTGTACACCTTGGAAAGTTAAACTCTCCTCTCTCACTACCTTTAATTCCAAACTTTGTAACAAATTTTCCACTCAGTTCAAATAACTGAACTCTGTGATTTCCTGCATCACAGACCATTAGCAATCCTTCTTTGTTAACTGACAAGTAACGGGGCTGATTGAACTCTCCATCGTTGTTTCCCTGTTTTCCAAATTTAGAAATAAACTTTCCCTCCAGATTAAACATTTTAATGGAATAATCACTACCTTCTGAGACTATAAAATATTGACCGTGTTGGATACAGTGATAGGGTTCGAGCAAAGAACCTGCTCCACCAAATTTACGTAAATACCCCCCACTACAAGAGAATATCTTGACTAGTTTGTTACCTTTATCAGCAACAATAATATCACCGTTACTGTTTATTGATAAACCTTCAGGGTATTGAAGCTGATTATCACGTCGACTTCCTTGTTTACCAAACTTACTAAGAAAGTTGCCATTCCTATCAAAGACTTGCACCCTGTGGTTCAAACTGTCCGCCACCACAATATTGCCATGACTATCAAAAGCGATCCCTGTAGGGCAATAGAACTCACCATTATTCTTACCGTAACTACCAAACGATCTTAAGTGGGTACCGTCACTACTAAACACTGAAACCCTGTAGTTCAAGTACTCAGTCACAGCAATTTCATCACGATCATTCACTGCCACACCCCAGGGAAGGCTAAGCATTCCAACAGACTTACCTTTTTGTCCAAATGACAGCACAGATCTGAAGCGCCTGGTTTTTACCTGAGCCTTAAAAGGACTTTCACAAAAATTTGCCCCTTTATCCCCAGCAACTACTTTATTACTCTCTTTACCTTTAGTTCCCAATTGTTGCGCCTTAGGTTCGCTAAAAACAAATTCTACATTACCTATCCCCTCGCTCATGCTCGAAAGGTTAATCAGTTTTTCACTTTTAGTGAAACTAAACCGAGGAATACAT
The DNA here is from genome assembly GCF_958299795.1 of Porites lutea. NCBI lineage: Eukaryota > Metazoa > Cnidaria > Anthozoa > Scleractinia > Poritidae > Porites > Porites lutea. Next base: position 3,689,901 of record NC_133201.1, read on the forward strand.
TCAGTGTCACGGTTTTCTTGGGTGCTCTGTTCCTGTAGGATTGAATCAAATGTTTCATTAAATCCCAGGATTTCAGTGCTAAAGCTTCGTTTTAACAGAGTTTCAGTTTGTTCAATTGCTGATTCAATTAATTTCACTTGTTTGTTCACTTCGTCTTTTTTATGTGAGAGAGATTCCAGTGATTTTTTCGCTTGATCATCAGTCACTTCAAAAACATCCTGTTTCCTCGCTTCGATGATTGCAATAATTTGGTCTACAAAAGACTGCACTTGGCTTTTTATGTCGGCTACTTGCGATTGAAGTTCGATGCTTTTTTGGTTGAATTGTTCGACTTCCTTTTGTTTTTCCAGTACTTTGTCTTTCAAAGATTTAATAATGGATTTGATCTGTGTCTTGCGGGCATCCGTAGCTTCTTGCAAAAGCATCTTGACATGATTATCATGAAGTGTCATGGCACAAGCGCTACAAATGGCGACTTTACAGTCCTTGCAAAAGAGCTCCAACTCTTTGTTTTCATGGTGTTTCTTCTGACAAAATGCTGGTCGCTCTAAAACAGCCTTGATGTCTTCATCTTGAAAATCTTTCAGCGCTAACGTTCTGTGATCTTTATTTTCTCGCATTATGTTATGTCCTACAATACATTCTTCACACCAGAAGGAACAACACAGGAAACAATACGAGGTCTGGGAGCTCCGTTTCTCGCAGTTTCTGCATTTGACGTTGACTGTACTGCACTCTTTTATTGCCAAGACATCTAGCAGGCTGTTTATTCGAAAATTGGTGGGAAGTTCGCTGGGATTTCCACTTCCAGAAATCTGAAACTGTCTCCTACACTCGGGGCATGTAATTTTTCCATGGACGCCGCTCGTTCGTTGAATTCCGTTCAGGCAATGAAGACAGAAACTGTGCAAACAAGGCAACTGCTTTGGATCAGTGAATGTACACATGCACACAGAGCACGATACTTCATCATGAAGATTGTTGAGCAAGGTCTTGAGATCCATGGAAAAGGTCGGAAACAAGGTTACTTTTTAAAAAGTTTGGCCTAGTTGTTGACGAACAAGGGAATGGCTTTGCCAATGAACAATGAAGTCTTGTCTTGTGACCCAGACTAAACCGGCTCTGTATTATTAACCAATGAAATAGAGTTTCTTGACATGTTTTGATGGTTTGACGGAGGAATAAAAAACTTCCTGTATTTCCGAGAATTGTTAATCAGCTTTGTAGTATAGCCAATAGGTATTGAACCTGCTGTCAAGTCAAGGGTTTCCGCGCGTGGTCGTCGTCAAGAAAGTCGAAGCGAGGCTGTTCCAGAAAGGTTCACCGCAGAACGAAAGCTTCTTTTATTTACTTAACTTGTCATTTTAGAATAGAAAAAGCCACTCACTGTTAGATGCTTTTCAGTTCTTCAATAAAACCTGCGGAAAAAGTAACATTAATTTGATGAAAAAAGAGAAGAAGGGTAATGACAAAGCTAAGCAAGGGTTCGAATCCAGTTTTTTTTTAATACAGCTAGGAATTTGATTCACGGCGAGCTCAGCGTCCTCCCCAGGCACTTCGTTTTTCCCACGGTTTCTCATAGAAGCGAGAGCGAAACGCGAGTGACTGGTGACGAAGCGCAAGGGACCAGCGGCGAGCTACTTTATCAGGTGACACATGGCCTACAATAAACGCAGGCGCATCATTTTCGAACAAGCGAGCCACGCAAAGTGTGTAGCTGCCTGTGTGTGATTGTGAAAGCAAACTAACAGCTCATAAAAACTCTGGAAATATTAATTGGTCTCCTACCATTACTCTCTAAAAGGCAGACGCCTCTGTAGAGTAACAGTTATAAACGGTTCCAACGATCATCTCAAAGAGTTGAGCGTAACACTATTAAACAGAGCGAATTCTAGTACGCGCTCCCAGAAAACACCTGCAGTGAGCTGATGTGGTCATTTGGAATTCACGCGTGAGGAGCCTTAGTCTGCTACACAGCCGTTTTTAGTGTCGTCACGTAACGAGGAGGAGCGTTGCGTGACGACTCTAAAAACGGCTGTGTAGCAGACTAATTGAACTCTGGGACAGTTTTAAAGAGAACACCGTTTTTATTGGCTATCGCAAGAGGCTCGCAAGGATGCCATCACTTGTGTGAGTGGGTGATGTACTAAACTCTGCTCCTGTTATCTCCTTGGCTTTCTACAGAAACAAAAATATAAGTCAGAATGTACTTTTCCGTCGGACGACAGGGCTTTCCAATGACTAAGCCGTCTTGCAAGGGAATTTTTGCGGCCAGCGACCTCGATACTCGCGGTAAGGACAATGGAACTCGCGCGCGAACTTATCATAATAAGACCAAAATAAGACCAAGATCATAAGTGACGGCAATTTTCTCTCCGACATAGTCGCAAATTTCTTATTTAGGACTAGTTGTGGCCAGTGACGTTCTGTAACTCATTACAGCTCGTCTCTAACTATTGGTATTGTAAGCGACGACCGATCAGACCCTCTATATGACCTATATGAATACCTTCAAAAAAGATAGAGGAGTAGACGTGAATGAGTTAAGATGAAACGATAGCCTGACAAGTAATCATGCTCAAGGATACCACAGGGTTAACCTGTGTGGAGAACATAAGAAGGGGACGGGTAGGGAGAAGGGGAGGGGATTAAAAAGACTCCTGCAATCAGGAACCCTACATTGCTCGACAGATAAGATAAGGACAAGAGGAGAGGAGAGGGAAGGGTAGGGGAGATAACCTTATCTGCTCCCATGTTCTTTTTCTCCCCTCCGCTTCATGCACTTGCTACGCAGGTTACACTTGCGTACAGCCTGTAGTACATGCCCTGAACTGAAGTGTTTATAGTAGATTTAATAGATATCTACCTTTATAGAATAACTAAGATAGTACGCGCGTTCTGATTGGTTAAAAACCCATGGTTTATTGTGCCGGTAAACTCAAAAAACGTAAAGGTATTTTATAAAAGCAATGGACCACACTTTCTATGGGTTTACGGGCGTGATAACCCACGCGGGATGTTGGGAAAACACTCGAAAAGCTTGTAAATCACGAGCGGAGGGGATTACCACGCCGGTAAGCTCATAAAAAGTGTGGTCTATTGCTTAATAAAACTCTTTGTCGTCCGCTTTGGAAGTTTTGGGTGATTGGGTCCATATGGACCCATGCATATTATTCTCCCTGGACCCCTTAGGCTTTCAATTCTAGCTATTATGTTGGTAATTAGCAATATCGGCGAGGATAGAGCACATGTCCACGTGTACATCATTTAGCAAATTTTGACCAATCTCAAAGCACCTGACGGCTCAAATTGATTAAGGCTTGGTTCTTTACAAATTCCTCAGAATTTTGAAAGGGGGTGGTCAAATGTAACTTTTTTTCTTTTAGATATCGTAAAATTCCGAAAATAAGCCCCTCCATGTATAAGCCCCTTCAAATATAAGCCCCTTAGTCCGGCGCAAAAAACCCTCCGTTAAATCGCGTCTTCTAACATAAGCCCCCCGGGGGCTTGTACTAGGAAAATTACCCTCAAATACAAAGTAAAACAAAGCAAAAATGGTAAATTTACTCCGTAGGTGAGCCCCTCCAAAAATAACCTCCTCAAAAAGGGCCTTTGAAAAATATAAGCCCCGGGGCTTAGTTTCGGAATTTTACGGTATCCCAAGTCTAATAAATTAAGGCTAATCATAACTAAGAAATCTTCAAAGTTCATTTGAAAAATTGTTTATAACTGCATCACGTGACCAGCCACGCCCTGTTTTAGCTAGAAAGCAAACGGTTTTGCTTTTGTAGGTCCAATCAGTGGCTACCGATAGTCTTCTTGTAAAAAAGATTGGAATGAGACGAAAGTGTCCGTATAAAAGGGGTTGAATTAAGAGAAAACTGTGTAAGGGCTTTGACAAAAATCCACTTTTCATCATAAAACAACCAAATCTGGCCATTTAATTAGCCTGAATTTCATCTGATTACTTCGAGTCGTTATTACTCCCTCAGTAACGACGTTGTTCAATGTTGAGAGTAGAAAACGACTCGAACCAATCGGATGAATTTCAGGCTAGCCATTTAATGTAAAATCAGGTGAAAAAATCGGCAAAAGATGATTTTTCGGTTTTTTAATTAATAAGGGATTTGATTGTACTGTTGTCTTGTCCTACAAACTGCTCAGTAGACCTTTACGCGGCTCGGATGATCACTGGACATATAATGATGGTCCATTCTCCGAGAATTGAAGAGGCGTAAAAATAGTATCTTCAATTAGTACAAGCGTGCTAAATACATTATTTTACACTTGAATGACGTACGTTTAACGTTAACACTTGACGATCTCACTAACAACGAAAAATTTGAACAAAAGAAAAACATTCTTCATATTTGATTATCCTTTAATGCATTTTCAACAAAACGTTGTACGGTTCGGCAAAGATATATGTTATAATTTAACGGACCTGAAGATCCTGATGAGAAAAAATGGTACTTGAGCTGAGGGCGCGGGAAAAATACTTCCAAAAATACACTAGCTAACAACTAACAACTGCTGGAAAGAAAATGAAAAGGTGTACAACATAAAAAACAATTTTGATACCAAAAAAATGAACAACCTTATTAACCTACAACGGCAATTAAATGAGACTACAATACATTTGAAAAAGGATTACAAAATATATTTACAAGTTGAATGTCATTTCAGCTATTATTACAGCCACGATTTTATAATTTGTTGTTACATTCACAGAAAAGACAAACTACATGTGAGAACAACCTAATGCCCCCCGACAACTAGAAAAGGTCAACAGTGACAAATAACCCACAAAATGATTTTGTTCGAAAAGTTATGGTTTCTTTTCCTAGATAAAGAAGCCAATTTGAAAGTTTCAACAATAATATCACTGGAAAGATCATATTATAACTGGTCAAAAACCTGGATTCGGTTGTTCTCCTTCTCACACACAACTATCCTTCCATCACTAAGATTTGCTGTAGACACTGGACACTTAAACTCTCCTCTCTCACTACCTTCACTTCCAAACTTTGTAACAAACTTTCCACTCAGATCAAGTACCTGAACTCTGTGATTCTTTTCATCACAGACCATAAGCAATCCTTCTTTGTTAACTGACAAGTAACGGGGCTCATTGAATTCTCCATTTTCGATTCCCTGTTTTCCAAATTTAGAAATAAACTTTCCCTCCAGATTAAACATTTTAATGGAATAATTACCACGATCTGAGACTATAAAATATTGACCGTGTTGGATACAGTAATAGGGATTGACCAAAGAACCTCCTCCATCAAATTTACGTGAATACTTCCCATTAGAAGAGAATATCTTGATTAATTTGTTACCTTTATCAGCAACAATAATTTCACCGTCGCCGTTTATTGATAAACCTGCAGGGGATCCAAGCTGATTATCACGTTTTCCTTGTTTACCAAACATACTAAGAAACTTGCCATTCCGATCAAAGACTTGCACCCTGTGGTTATAACAGTCTGCCACTACAATATTGCCATGACTATCAAAAGCGATCCCTGTAGGGAACTGGAACTCACCATTATTCTGACCCTTCCTTCCAAAGGATCTTAAGTGGGTACCGTCACTACTTAACACTGAAACCCTGTGGTTACCGAGCTCAGTCACAGCAATTTCATCCTGATCATTCACTGCCACCCCATAGGGCAAGTTAAGCATTTCAACAGACTTACCTTTTTGTCCAAATGACATCACAGATCTGAAGCGCCTGGTTTGTACCTGAGCCTTAAAAGGACTTTCACAAAAATTTGTCCCTTTATTCCCTGCAACTACTTTATTACTTTCTTTACCTTTAGTTCCTGATTGTTCCGCTTTAGTTTCGCTAAAAACAAATTCTACTTTACCTATCCCCTCGCTCATGCTCAGCAGGTTAATTAGTTTTTCACTTTTAGTGAAACTAAACCGAGGAATACATTTAGTGTCGCGGTTTTCTTTGGTGCCCTGTTCCTTCAGGATTGAATCAAATGTTTCACTGAATCCCTTGATTTCAGAACTAAAACCTCGTTTTAACAGAGTTTCAGTTTGTTCAATTGCTGATTCAATTAATTTCACTTGTTTTTCCACTTCGCCTTTTTTCTGTAAGAGAGATTCCAGTGATTTTGTCGCTTGATTATCAATCACATTAAAAACATCTTGTTTTTTCGCTTCGATGATTGCAATAATTTGGTCTACACAAGACTGCACTTGGCTTTTTACCTCGGCTACTTTCGATTGAAATGCGATGCTTTTTTGGTTGAATTGTTCGACTTCCTTTTGTTTTTCCAGTACTTTGTCTTTTAAAGATTTTATTATGGAGCTAATCTGTGTTTTGCCCTCATCAGTAGCTTCTTGCAAAGGCATCTTACTATGACCTTCATGAAGTGTTACAGCACAAGTGCTACAAATGGCGACTTTACAGCCCTTGCAAAAGAATTTCAGCTCTTCTTTTTCATGGTGTTTCTTCTGACAAAATGCTGGTCGCTCTAATACGGCCTTGATGTCTTGATCTTGAAAATCTTTTAGTGCTAGCGTTCTGTGTTCGTTGTTAGCACGCATTATGTCATGTCCTAAAATGCATTTCTCGCACCAGAAGGAACAACACTGGAAGCAATACGAGGTCTGGGAACTCCTTTTATCGCAGTTTCCACACTTCACGTTAGCTGTACTACACTCTTTTATTGCCAAGACATCTAACAGGCTGTTTATTCGAAAATTTGTGGGAAGTTCGCTGGGATTTCCACTTCCAGAAATCTGAAACTGTCTTCTGCACTCGGGGCATGTAATTTTGCCATGGACGCCGCTCGTTCGTTGAACTTCGTTCAAGCAGTGAAGACAGAAATTGTGCAAACAAGGCAACTGCTTTGGATCAGTGAATGTACACATACACACGGAACAGGATAATTCATCATGAAGATTGTCGAGCAAGGTCTTTATATCCATGGAAAAGGTCGGAAGCAAGGTTACTTTTCTAAAATTTTGGCCTCTAGTTGTTGGCGATCAAGAAGCTTCAAGAGAATGGCTTTGCGAATGAACAATGAAGTCTTGTTTTGTGACCCAGACTAAACACTGTATTATTAACCAATCAAATAGAGTTTCTTGACATGTTTTGGTGGTTTGACCGAAGAATAAAAATCATCAACTGTATTTCCGAGAAGTGTTAATAAGCTCCTTGAAGCATGGATAAATTGCCGGCAAGCATTTCCGTGCGAGGTGGTCAAGAAAGTCGAAAGTAGGAATGAAGGAGCTTTAGGTACATTAATTAATCAACCTTCGGCCATCTCTGATATATACAGTCCAACAAAATGCTCCAGAAAAAATGGCAGTTGCAGAAAATTTTTACCATTAAAATCTTTAGTTTCTGTGGGCCTTTGGGCCATGCCAGCTTAGACTTCCAACCACAGAGGGGTTGAAGGTGCAGTGAAGTATAACAGGGACTGTTTTTCCTTAAGACCAAGGTGTGTTAACTTATAGAGTATAATTCAGCGTGCAGGTACCTTGAAGGTCATGTTAAGATGCCTTTGCAATTAAGAAACTACCAACGCACGCAAAAAAAAGATCAGCTCCGTGATAAAATCTTTGAAAGACAAAGTACTGGAAAAACAAAAGGAAGTCGAACAATTCAACCAAAAAACAATTTCAATCCAAAGACCGAGATAAAATGCCAAGTGCAGTCTTGTGTAGACAAAATTATTGTGATCATCGAAGCGAGAAAACAAGACGTTTTTGATGCAGTCGATAATCAAGCGACAAAATCATTGGAATCTCTCTCACAGAAAAAAGACGAAGTAGAAAAACTGAAACTCTGTTGAAACGAAGTTTATTACTGAAATCCTTGGATTTAGTGAAACATTGGATTCAATCCTGCAGGAACAGGGCACCCAAGGAAACCGTGACACTGAATGTATTCTTCGGTTTAGTTTCACTAAAAGTGAAAAACTGATTAACCTTCTGTACATGAGCGAGGGGATAGGTAATGTAGAATTTGTTTTTAGCGAAACTAAAGTGCAACAATCAGCATCTGAATTGTCCGTAGTTGTCATTTTTCACGGACACCTCAGTGAAGTGCTCTCTTTCAAATGAATTTTTTTTTGCACAAATTTAAATTAGTACTATTATGGTACGAGTCAAGAATTGAGATGTTTTATTCTCATTTGTTTTTATCAAGTGCGTGCAGGGCCGGCTGCAACGGAGACTAAAACAGACTGATCGTACATGTTTTGATCAGCGTGCTTTCATTGTTAAACGTATAACTTTTTTTACTTGCTTTTGTTTGTTTTGTTTACTTTATTAACTTTTCTAATTTCTTGTGAGTTTAAACACGCTTGTATTTTGGGTTTCTTCCCTCTACCTTCTTTGTAATTTTTTTTGTTTTTCCGTTTTTCCGTTTTTCTTTCTTTCTTTTTAGTCTCATTTCTTTTTTTGCAATTTGTCTTCTCGTTTCTCGATCGGTCCAATAAAGGCCTACAACTAGAAGTAATCATAGATTAATGAGTGCGTTCGAATTTTCTTAGCTCCAGATTAGCTTTTTTGTGTCGTCAAGCATTATTTCAAATCATGGAAGAGATTATGAATTAAAACGTAAACATTCTTTTCTTAAGAGATGCTCTTCGCGTATACAGCTTCAAAATATCTCACTCATTAACTCTTTACTCCTGTCTTATTCTCCCTCAAGCATGGTCGATAAAAATGTAAAATAGATCGTAAAAAGTTCTATGTTGTTAAAAAGATAAACATGTCACTACAAACTTCGAAAAAATGGTAGCCTCGAAGGTTACAAAGTCCTGGCTTCTTGCGTGACACAACTTGAAATGAAAACAATGATCATAGCAGCGACGGGAACATATTAGCTTTTTGCTAGATTACTGATGTCAGAGAACAGGACAGAATCTTTTGCAATTGTGCAAACTTTTCATCTCGTGATTATTTTAAGTTCATGTACGTCAGTTTAACATATTTAAAACTTAAGCTTGCTTCAGCGAGCGAGATACTTACCATGCAAGATGGCCCGCGTAGATATATCAGACGTGAATGAAGCATTACAGTTGTAACAACAGCTTACTTTATCTCAGAATATATTTCGTGCGTAAAGAGGTTAAACTAGAAATATATAAATAGACTCAAACGCACGGGTAAACTTCTCACGGCACAAATGTTACCTGGTCTTTATTTGTGTGTTTCTACGAAGTTCCAGCTCGATTTGAACGGCATTGACCGAAAAAGGTGTAGCAGAATCATCAGTTCAGCGATAAAACCCGCTTAGAAAACAACTCCACAGTTCATTCTTTAGCCGAACTCAAATATTCCCGTGTAATCATCTTGCTTGTTGACCTTGATGGAACTAGTGATGCACGTGATTGCCATATGACAATTGATTATGACGTAAAAAATAGTTGTGTGCGCATGTCCACCAGCTGAGCCCGCAATTTCTTTGGCCGGCTATTGGGCTTAAAATTCGTGCGCGCGCTTAATAATTATTCAAAATGGCGCAGATTTTGAACATCGCCCGTCCAAGTAACCAAAAATCTCGAATCTTCACGCCTGGCATGCACAGGTATCCCATCGACCACAGGATCCCCAAAGATTACGAAGCGTTCTCCTAACGTCGAACGCAAAGACTTGTAAATAAGATCCCGGCTCTTCGCAGCCTTTTATTTTAACACAAAAAGTAAAAGTGCGCAAATTAGTTTTCATCTCCTTACCCTATTGTTGCCTACAATATGTGTTGCACTGGTCTTTTCAAATCTTTCGCCAAATCTCCGTCATAACTAAAATCCAGTCATGTTAAGAATGGTTAAAAATTGTCCTGTTTTATAGATCAAAGCTTATGATAGTATAGCGAAGCAGCTAAAAAGCGCGGGAAAAATTGCAAAAGCGGTGGTAAATATGCTGCGTTTCTTTGCAGTTCTGAATTCACATTCAAGGTAAATAGTGGATGAAAACTGGTTATCATTAGAAACGGCAAACCGAAGGCGAATTTACCGTGGTAGCTGTACCATGGTTTGGTACAGAAACATGGTACATTTTGTATTCAGCTGGCCAAGTTTCAAGAGAGAATTTCTCTCCGTTCAAATACCTCCCTAAAGAAACACTGATTCATAATGTAAAGCTGATTCCTATTTGGAAAAAATCCGCTGAATTCAAGCTGAGTGCGGATTCAAAACATTGTGAATCCTATTTTGGTATACGAAACACAGAAACGTGTGGTTTCGTACGCTGTCGACTAAAGCGATACACGTTTTCCTAGCTCAGTTTTTATTAAATTAGACAAAAAGGTATTTCAAAGGATACGCAATAACATATCTTTTGAGTTTCGCGTGATCAAGTTCAAGCTCTTTCGAGAGAAAAATTGTCAGCTTATAAAAGATGTGTTTCAAGCGCTGTAAAAAAAATGGATGTCAAAATACATTCTTTGCATTACAGGAACTTTAGGTTATGATGCACAGTAATTCCATTGTTAAGGAACTGATGTTCCTATTTAAGCATTTTATCTGATGGAAGGAGGTGTTTTTGTTAAAGTTGTTTAAGTGCATTTCAATGTCAATTCGCTACGTTTTATTCAAGTATAACACCCTATTTAAACTCGAAAGTGTTTAAAATTCTCATTTTGGAGTGAAGAAACTTTCTTTATAAACCTGATAGTAGTTGATAATTATCCGGTAATTAAGCTTGAACCGAGGATCAGAATCAAATCCGAACAACCAGTTGGTAAATAAACCATCCCGGATCAGCCCACACAAAGTTTCACTGTCTTGATTAATACAGTCTATCATTTATTAGTGAGAAATAATTAGGGGAAGGAAGGGTGGGCTTAATAGAGATGGGGGCAGATTATTAACTTTCATCCCCTGAAAAGAATGAGCTTACTAGAGTGAGAGGGCTTATTAGAGAGGGGGAACTCAAGAGAGGATTTGGGGTAACATAAGATAAGGACATGCAAGAGGAGAGGAGAAGAGAGAACAGTTATCTGCTCTCGTGTCCTTCTTCTCCCCTCCCCTTCATGCGCTTGCTACGCAGGCTACACTTGCATAGAGCTTGTAGTTCATGCACTAAACTGAAGCCTTTATGGTAGATTTAACAGATATCTACCTTAATTAAACGAAAAGATTAACTCAGCCTGTAGAGCGTTTGACTGCAGGAGCAGGAAGTCACGGAACCAGACCAATACTGAGGGTCTTAAAATAACAAAGGAACTGAGTCAAACCCCGTTACTACAGACACTGAGTGGGGTGGGGAGGGGGGGCATAGAAAGTGTCCTTATTGAGGGGGTTGAATCAAGAGAAAATGTAAGGGCCTTTTTCCCCAGGGGCAAACATGAGGTGTCTGTATTACGCGGGTGTCAATAAAAGGTGTTCGCTGTGCAGTCTTGTCCTGCAAACTGCTCAGAAGACCTACACGTGATTCGGACGATCATTGGACATAGAAATGATGGTCCATTCTCTGAGTAGTGACGTAAAAATAGTGTCCTCAATTAGACTCGCGTGCTAAATACATTTACACTTGAATGAAGTAAACTGTTACGTTTAACTTCAACACATGACGGTCTCTTTGACAATGATAAATTTGAACAAAAAAGACATTCTTTATATTTGAATATCCTTTAATGCTTTTTCAACAAATCGTAATACAGTTAAGTTAACATATGTTGTAACTAACAGACCTGAAGAACCTTTTGAGAAAAAAATTGGTACTTGTGCTAGGGCTCGGGAATAATATCTCCAAAAATAAACTTGCTAACAACTATCAACTGCTGGAAAGAAAATGAAAGGGTGTACAACGTAAAAAACAATTTTGACTTCTCAAAAAAATTGAACACCTTATTAAACTACAATCGGCAATTAGATGAGAGTACAGTACATTTGAAAAAAGATTACAAAATATATTTACAATTTGAATGTCATTTCCGCTATTACCACAGCCAGGAGTTTATAATTTATTGTTACATTCACAGATAAGGGACATACTACTTGTGAGGGCAACCTAATGCCCCCTCCCCCCCCCCCCCCCCCCCCCAGGCAACTAGAAAAGGTCAACAGTGACAAATACCTCAAGAGCTACTTTTTGTTTACGGTTTCTTATTCTGGATACCCAGTTTGAACTTTTCAACAATAATACCACCGGTTAGATCATAATTATATCTTGTCAAAAACCTGGATTCGGTTGTTGTTAAAATCACATACAACTATCCTTCCATCACTAAGATTTGCTGTTGACACTGGACACTTAAACTCTCCTCTCTCACTACCTTCACTTCCAAACTTTGTGACAAACTTTCCACTCAGTTCAAATACCTGCACTCTGTGATTTTTTGAATCACAGACCATTAGCAATCCTTCTTTGTTAACTGACAAGTAACGGGGCTCATTGAATTCTCCATCCTTGTTTCCCTGTTTTCCAAATTTAGAAATAAATTTTCCCTCAAGATTAAACATTTTAATAGAATGATCACCACCGTCTGAGGCTATAAAATATTGACCGTGTTGGATACAGTGATAGGGAGCGACCAATGAACCTGCTCCACCAACCTTATGTAAATACTCCCCACTAGAAGAGAATATCTTGATTAATTTGTTACAGGTATCAGCAACAATAATATCACCGTTGCCGTTTATTGATAAACCTTCAGGGTATTTAAGCTGACTATCACGACTTCCATATTTACCAAAACACACCAGAAGGAACAACACTGGAAACAATATAAGGTCTGGGCGCTTCGTTTCTCGCAGTTCCTGCATTTGACGTTGACTGTACTGCACTCTTTAATTGCCAAGACATCTAACAGGCTGTTTATTCGAAAATTGGTGGGAAGTTCGCTGGGATTTCCACTTCCAGAAATCTGAAACTGTCTCCTACACTCGGGACATGTAATTTTACCATGGACGCCGCTCGTTCGTTGAATTTCGTTCAGGCAGTGAAGACAGAAACTGTGGAAACAAGGCAACTGCTTTGGATCAGTGAATGCACACATGCACACAGAACAAGATACTTCATCATGAAGATTGTCCAGCAAGGTCTATATCCATGGAAAAGAGTTCGGAATCAAGGTTACTTTTCAAAAATTTTGGCCGATCAAGGGAATGGCTTTGCTAATGAACAATGAATTCTTGTCTTGTGACCCAGACTAAATTGGTGTATTATTAGTCAATCAAATAGAGTTTCTTGACGTGTTTTGATGGAGTGTAAAGTATTTTAATACTCATTTGACTCATTAAAATGAGTCAAATGAGTCAATGAGTCATGAGTCATGAGTTAATGAGTCAATGAGTCAGATCTGAAAAAACAAATGTTTTGGTAGAAACAATGAAATTAGAACGATTTTCGTATGACCTTGAAAATGGTTTCGGACGGTGTTTGTTATTTGTTTTATCGGCCAATGGATGAAAAGATCAAAACATGTACATGGTCAATCGTGTCGCAGAATGTCGTCAAAGCGAAGTATCGATTGATTTCTAGAAAGTTCTTGGGCATGAAGTTTTTTTCATCCGAGCTTTCGCTAAACCAACCAAAAGCCACGCGCGTTTGTATCCGTTCGACACACCAATCAAATCGCTCCCTTTTTCGTTCGTTTGTTGTTTCTGGTTAGTTCGCGCGTTTTCATTTCAAGGTCGTACGAAAATCGCTCTAAGCATTACTTTTACTTATTTTGTCTACTTCCTTCATTGCTGCCTGCGCAAGGTCTATTTCGGACATGAAATCTCGACCTTGACCTGGGCTGTTTGTTAGCAGGTCCCAGGCCCTGCCGCATAGCAGAAGCGAAAAATAAGCCAGCCTAAATTTTGTGAGTGCTTCCGAAGAAAGTGTTTAATTCCCTTTGAACACAGCACTCAAAGTAAATTGAGGTAAACCTATTATGGAATTTCTTAGCGCTCAAAGACTCAAATCTGGGAACAGTCGTTCTTTGATATTCGGTCATGAGTGCGAAGGAAAGTTCCACTTTTATATCTGTATCGGTATGTTACTCATTAGCTTGTCATGCTGGTGTAAAGGTAAGAATTCCGGGAAGTATTCATTAATTTTTAGCGACTAATCTTATCAAGGGAATATACAATTTTCTTTCATGCTGTGGATCGCTGTCCATCATGAACACAATGAAGACGATCCAGGACACTAAGCGTCCGTTCCAACAATCAATAGCAGAGTTGTTTTCAGTTGATAATCTTCCTAATGCAGTTCTCCACTTTTTCCAATCAGTTTTACTTGCCTCAAAAGGTGAATGATGCTACGAGGCGAACAAACTGAATTGTAATTTGCCCGAAGAGGGGTATGAAACAGCGAGTCGAACAGTTATACAAAGTCAGTGTTTATATTAGAAACATACGGTGTACGAATAATTATTAGAGAGTTTTAGATTCGAGTTTACCGCGAACCTCTAACCGCTGGAGGTCGCGTGCCAAGTCTTTCGCGTCACGTTTGAGGTTTACGACGTGCGTTTTCAACGTGGGGAGGTAGGTTTTCACGTATGTCATTTACCTGAAAGCTTTAAGCGTATAATTCTTGTTTTATCCCACGTAATGATACAAAAATCTTGTGGAGCAAGTCATTATCCATTAACAGAGGCACAAATTCGGGCGAAATGCTAAATTTGATAAATCCTATTGGATCTTGAAAACAAGTGCCATTTATGGCTGCTGATTCAAGATGTCGGCCGTAATCTAATCCACCGCCAATCTAAATCGAATTATGTTTGAACGTCGAACCGCAAACTGGTAACCGCAAACCGCGGTTACAGGTTCGCAGTAAACTCGGATCTAAAACTCTCTATTATTGAGGCATTACTGTATACCCATTATAATTCTAAATAGCTTTCAAGGCTGGTTGATTGATTAAAATCTTTGGGCATTCACTGTTTGCATTATGTTTGTGTTTATTTACATTAGCTTGCCTGTTTAAAGCTCGTGCATCAACTAATATGAACAACCTTGGGGCAGCACTTCACTTCTGGTATGGAAACTCTAATAGTAAGGATTGTCTGATGGTTTAAATGGTTCTTGAAGGGTGTTTGGGAAGGCTATTTTTCGGGGCATGCACGCAGTAGTAGCGGCAAGACCTGGGATACTGCTAACAAATATTCCAGGTTGAGATTTCATGTCAGAAATAGGCCTTGCATATGTGAAGGCAGCAATGAAGCAAGTAGACAAATTAAGTAAAAGTAATGCTTAATTTTATTGTTTCTACTGACACTTTAGAGGAATGAAGGGGCTTTCTCTCCCTAATTCGTTCGGAAAAGTTTGCTAGGCATGTTAAAGCATGGACTACTGAAATTTTTTGAATATTTGTGCACACTCAATACGTTACACACGCGTACAATCCTTGAACAGATTAAATTGGGAAAGCAACTCCCCGTTGGCTCAAAATAAGGGACTTGTCAGAAATGAGCAGAGGGAGGGGGGTGGGGGAGGTGGAAACAGAAAGAGGGTCACAGCTTTTTGAGACTCAGAAAAGGGAGGGAACATAAAAAATTGGCCGTTAAAAGGGGCAGGGTCATGCAAATATATGGCCGTGATCATATAGGGGTTCACCCACAGAAGAAAATTGGTAAAAAAACGTGGGAGAAAGAGGAGAGTCTAGTGATCAGCTGTCAGAATCAGAGTCGGACTCTTAATGCTGTCATCTAAAATGTATGTATATAGCATTACAAAGAACAGATTAGAAATATATTCTGAGTTTTCATAAGAACTAGATTTTGTCATTTATATAACAAGGGGAGGGTCATGATATTTTAGGCCAAGCTCAAGGGGAGGGTTAGCAAATTTTACTCCCATTGCAGGGATGGATCACCTCATTTCCGAAACCAAATTTAAAATTCCCACCCCCCTCTCCCCCTGCTAATTTCTGACAAGTCCCTAAGGAGCAAAAGAGCTACGCGAAAGCCAAAACACACTATTACCCCATCCTTTTACGAATAAATTTTGCGTCTACTTTGTCCAATATAGAGGTCGTTAATGTTTGTGTTTCCAGCAAATACATTTCCATTTTTGATTAAAATCAACCTTCGGCCAAGTCATCCCTGATACTGTACAAAAAAATTCTCCAGAACAAATGGCAGTTGTAGAAAGTTTTTACTAAATCTTAAGTTTCTGTTGGCCTTTGGGCCACGGAGGGTTTAAAAAAGCAATGAAGTCTAAAAGTCAAAATATAAAGTAACTTTAAAACGGTGGTATCTTTTTATTGTCAGTTTAGAAGCTGTAATCGGATTGGTATCTGCTAGAGTTCGCTTAAAAGAAAGAGAACTGGATTTCTTTCTGAATTGTCATTACGGACACTTCGGTAAAGTGCTCTCTTTCAAATGAATTTTTTTTGCACAAATTTAAATTAGTATTATTATAGTACGAGTCA
This sequence comes from Porites lutea, assembly GCF_958299795.1. Taxonomy (NCBI): domain Eukaryota; kingdom Metazoa; phylum Cnidaria; class Anthozoa; order Scleractinia; family Poritidae; genus Porites; species Porites lutea. The sequence continues at coordinate 3,706,242 of NC_133201.1, forward strand.
AGAATTGAGACAGCTTTATTCTCATTTGTTTTTAGGCTATTCGGGCGGGCCTCGTCTTTTATTGACATATATGGCGGGGACAAGATTTTAAAAGTGTTTTTTTCTTCGTTTAAGTAGACAGTCGTTATTGAAAATCTCAAGAGGGATGAGATTCACAAGGCGGTATAAAACTAAGTCAAATTCCTTTTTTCAAACTTTTTTAATGTTCGTTGAAGTATTCCATCAGCCTCGGTAAACTCTTTTTCTGAATGGTCTTTGACCAACCTCACTTGGAGGCGCGATTTAAGACTTCAAGGTGTTCTGTAATTATCCAAGCAGTTGATCCTGGAAGGAATTGAAAACCGTCAAAGTGATCGAGTGCTGTAAATTTATACAAGAAATTTATTAACTGGTACGAGACGGCCCTTCTTAATACACTTCCAAATCCAAGATGGCGACACAACCTTGGTCGATCCTTCCTCCTTTTGTCCATCCTAAAAAAGAAAAGGCAGACACGATAAGAACAGCGGGCATTGGTTACATCGCTAATAAAATATTTTAGCTTATCACCTCCAAAGTGTTGCTTCCAATGTCGAAGAGAAAGAACATGGGAAGAGGGGTGGAGAGGTTGGGGGGGGGGGGGGGGAATTGTACAGAGTCTATTCCCCGCTTTCATGTTTTCCATAATACACGCTTGCATTTTGAGTTTCTTCCCTCTTTATCCTTTGCAAATTTGTCTTCTTCCGTCTTTCTTCTTTCTTTGTCTCATTTTTATTTTTGCGATTTGTCTTCCCGTTTCTAGTCCGGTCCAATAAAGGCCTACAAACATTTATAGATAAGAAACTGTTCGCATTCGCAGTGAAGTTTACCACACTAATGACATGACAAAAAGTAAAAGCGCGCAAAATATTTTTCTTTTTCTTACCCCATTGTTGCTTACAATATGTGTTGCACTGGTCTTTTCAAATTCCTCCGCCAAATCTCCGTCATAACTAAAATCCAGTCACGTTAAGAATGGTTAAAAACCGGATTGTCCAGTTTTATAGATCAAAGCTTATGATCAAAGCAGCAGATAAAAAGCGCGGGAAAATTGCAATAGCGGTGCTTAAGCTGAGTTCCTTTGCAAAAATTCTGAATTCAGATTCAAGGTAAATGATGGATGAAAACTGGTCACGGTAAGACGACAAAAACCAAAGACGGATTTACAGCCTGTACCAGGGGTTGGTAGGGAATTTTGCATTCCGCTGGCCAAATTTCAAGCGGAAATTCCTCTCTTCAAATATCTCCCTAAAGAAACACTGATTCACTTTGCGAGGCTGATTCCTATTTGGATTACATCCGCTGAATTCAAGCCGAGTGCGGATTCAAAACATTACAAATCCTATTTTGGATACGAAACACAGAAACGTGTTGTTCCGTACGCTGTCGACTAAAGCGTTTTCGTAGCTCAATATTTATTAAATTAGACAAAAAGGTATTTCAAAGGATACGCAATAATATATCTTTTGAGTTTCGAGTGATCTTCAAGGTCTTTCGAGAGGAAAATTGTCAGCCCATGGAAGATGTCTTTCAAGCGCTGTAAAAAATGAAAAGGATGTCAAAGTACATTCTTTGCATAACAGAAACTGTAGATTATAATACAAATTACTAAAACAAACGAGGAGAATAACAATTTACAGGAGTTAATGGTTTTGAAAATAATTCAAAACTGACTCAAACATTATAAATGTTTCCAATAATTACAAGCCTTTCTTACCTGCCCTTTGCTTGGACTGCCAACAACTTCATCTTCCTGCGAAATTACAAAAAGCGAATAATCAAATATACAGAAACTGATGTACGAAAGTGCATTCACTATATAGTTTGATTTCCAACTAAACTTCTTATTGTTATGAAAACTAAATTTTCTTACTGCTTGTAAAACAAACCTCACTATAGCATTTGCGTGAAAAGTTGTGTGTGCTTCTTTCTTTCTTTCTTTTTTTTTCTTTCAGTTTTCCGGTTTGATACAAATTGTTAGATTGATAAATTTGCAGCTTTTTTTCTGTAGGAAGAAAAAAAAAACACCAGCTCGGCGCAAAAGGCAGTGTGTGTCAAAAACTGTTTTTTTTTTCACACCTCATTTACTTACTTTAGGATGGCTGAATTTCTGTCGGTGCTCCTCGCTCCGTTGATAGCATTTCGATGCATATTTACAAGCAGCCTTTGACTGAGGAAAGAACAACGAATATCAGCCAATGACAAGAAGCTATTACGGAGCTTGAGCTAACAGGACGGCTACAGCCGCAAAAACGTCATTTATAAAGTACTTTCGTGTTATTAGAAACTTTTTCACGATTCTTCCAACTCGGTCAGCTTGTCAAATATACGGGATCATTTTCATTCAACTTTTTGCCAGGCCAGACATGAGTTTTGAAGGACTGAAAATAAAAACAAACCTTCTTTTTAGGCGATTCATCTTCAGCAGTGTCCAACGCTTTTCTTTTCCTTGTTTCTTTCTGTGGCTCATCATTTACTTTCTTCTTGTGGTTAACTTCTGATTTAGAGTCATTGTCCTCGTTAAAGTCATCAATATCATCATCATTACTTCTATTCTCATCATCCTCACCATCATCATTGTCATCGTCATCGTCTTTCACATCTCCTGCAGTATCTTCAACAACAAAAAAAAGGTCGAATAGTGTCTTTACCTTTCGAAGTGTTTGATTTGAAATAGGCTGTAAATACTTGTCGATTTTCCTGTGTAGCTAAGTGGTGTTTGCCTAAATTGGGGTCAAAATATAATGTCATTTCGTAGGCTGGAAAATACGGTAAAAAAACTGCCTCCTTAACCTCTAAATTGGGTAGCTCTAAGTTCCAAACTGGTCCAAACTCACAAAGAGTAAACATGAGAAGGCAGAGTAGACAAAGTCAATCCAATAACTCCTCGATGTCTGATGAAGCGATGCTCTTAACTGCTGCATAGACAGTTTTCTAGCCAGCATTTACGGACACAAAAAAAGCAATGTGCTCAAAACTTTGTTCTCATTTCCGTTGTATGCGTACTAACACATGCGTAATACCATACACCAAATATGGCGATCTCTTCGAACAAAGCTGTTCCAGAAAGGTTCGGCAGTACAAAATTAAGTTTCTTTTCTTTATCATATGTAGAAAAAGCCACTCACTGTTAGATGCTTTTGAGTTCTTGAATAAAACCTGCGAAAAATGTAACAGTAATTGAATGAAAAAAGAGTAAAAGCGTAATGACAAAGCTCAGCAAGAGTTCGAATCCAGTTTTTTTTAAAATACAGCTCGGAATTTGATTCACGGCGAGCTACTTTATCACGTGACACATGGCCTACAGCGCAGGCGTATGTTTCGAACAAGCGAGCCGCGTTAACGAGCCGCGTTAAGTGTGTAGCTGCCTGTGTGTGATTGTGAAAGTAAACTAACAGCTCATTAAAATGGACATCTAAAGTTGTTTCCTACCACTACTTTCTACAAGGCGGACGCCTCTCCCGGGCAACAGTTATAAACATTTCCAACAGTGGTCTCAAAGAGTTAAGTTTAACACTATTAAGCAGACCGAATTCTAGTCTGCGCTCCGGCAGAAAACACCTGCAGTGACCTTATTTGGTCATTTTAACTTCACGTGTGAGCCTGGGACGGAATAGAAACGAATTGAACTCTGGGACAGTTTTAAGGGACACAATTGCTCTTATTAGCTATTGTAAGGTTGCCGGTAGGAAACTGGGTGAAAATTCGACACCACCGCCGCCCCCCCCCCCGCCCCCCCTCAAACCGTCCCAGGTGATATTAGACACAGTATGCAACAGAGCGAAATCTAGTATGTGCTCCGGCAGAAAACACCTGCAGTGACCTTATTTGGTCATTTTGACTTCAAGTGTGAGCCTGGGACGGTACAGAAACGAATTGAAATCTGCCGGGGACAGTTTTAAGGGAACAATCGCTCTTATTGGCTATTGCAAGGTTGCCGGCAGAGAACTGGGTGAAAATTCGACACCACCTCACCTCAAACCGTCCCACAGTGATATTAGACACAGTACCGACGCAGTTCATGCCCTAAAAGATCTTAAAATGGCCAATATGTGGACAGTTTTTCTGAATACTTCCTGGAATTAACCCTGTATAGCTCACCCTGAGATGGGGCAAATCATTGGCAGTTTCCCAGTCCTTATCATCTCTGATCCTTGTCACCCGTGGGAACCTGATTGATATTCCATCAGCTGTGTGAGTTGTTGATTTACTGAACTCTGCTCCTGTTATCTCCCATACTGGGGCTTTCTAGAGAAAAAAGAAATACAAGTCAGAATGTACTTTTTCGTAGGACGGAAGAGCGTTCCAATAGCTCAGCCTTCTCGCGGGGGAACTTTTGCGGCCAGCGACCGCGCTACTCGCGCTCAATACAAGGCAATGGAACTCTCCCACGAAATCCTACCAGCGCCTGGTCATAATAAAAGAAGACCAACATCTGACAGCAATTTTGCTCCGACAGAGTCGCAAATTTCATATATTTAAGACAATTTGTGGCCAGTGGTGTTCCATTGTTAAAGAGCAGTGATGTTCCTTTTTAAGCTTTTCATCTGATGGAAATAGGTGTTAATGTCTTTCTTCGAGTAGTTTAAGTGCAGTTTGCTACGTCTTATTACACTAGGACACCCTATTTAAAATCGAAAGTGTTATTCCTTATTTTAGAGTGAAGAAACTTTCCTTATAAACCTGCCCGTAGTTGATAATTATCCAGTAATTAAGCTTGTACCTTTGGATCTGCGATAACGAAGTCTGGAACTAAACTGCGATGAACACTCAGCCACGATGGAACCTTGGAGGGGTCCTACACAAAATCACACATCATTTATAAATAAAAATTAAATCCTATCGCAGTTCGTCTCTTTGATTACCAAACTGTTGGACAACATAGGCCCATGATAATCCACGACCAGTTAGACCCAGTACGACCTACAGTGTATATGGATACCTTCGAAAAAGAAGGAGAGGGGATCATAGAGGGGATTAAGGAGACTCCTGCAATGAGGAACCCTATATTGCTAAACAGACAAGATAAGATAAGGACAAGAGGAGACGGGTAAGGAGAAGGGGAGGGGATTATAGAGGGGGTGAAGGACACTCTTGCAATGAGGAACCTTATAATACTAAACAGACAAGATAAGATAAGGACAAGAGGAGAGGAGAGGAGAGGGGATTAAGGACACTCTTACAATGAGGAACCCCATATTGCTAAACAGATAAGTAAATATTAAATTTTCTGTTTAATTTCACTCATAAATTGCTTTATTACCTATTTTGAAATATAATTATGTACTTACTTTCTTGTTAATTAATATGTTGATGTTTGTGTATTTGTTTTTCTTTATTGTTATGTTTCAACCCTATTATTGTAATTTTTTTTTACTTTTCCTTCCCTCCTCGATTAGCTAGGCTATTTTGCAGGCAAGGATCAATTATGGTTTGTATCCAAAGAGTTTTTAATAAACGTAAACTTAAACTTGAAACGAGAAGGAGTTAAGGTTGGATTTTGCATCCATCCTCTTCGCTTTTGAAACTGATTAAAGCACGGTCATTAATCTGCGTAAAATGGGTCTTTCAAGAAATGTGGAACCTGGATAAAAAAATGTTGTAAATACCTTGCTTATTTTTGTCATTTTAAGCTCCTTGTTGAGTTTTTCAATAGTTTTATCATCATGACCATTCCCACACTTTGCAACAGTGCACCACTGTTTAGTATCTGGATCCCAGACCCCCATCAGAAAGATTGACATCAGTCCCCCTGCAATTAAACACAAATTAAGGGCGCTTTCCATTTGTCAGAACTGACCGGCCAGACCATTCCCGTCGCAGTGATAATTTCCCTTTTAATCAAAACTCTCCGGCCAGATCAGTCAAATCCTGAATAGTATGCACGAAGGAGATGGTCTTTCAGCAAAAACTCTTGGAAAAAGCCTATTTCATTTTCAAACTGACTGGTAGAGCAATGGTCCGGCCGACCAGTTCTGTCAAATGGAAAGCGCCCTAAGTCAACCGCTGATCAAATGGTGTATGGGAGTTAATGATAGTTGCCGGAAGCGAGAGTTTTGATCCCAAACTATCATCAGCTACTCTTGATGGTCTTAAAGTAATTGCGTCGCTCAAATTGATCCCAAACTATCGTCAGCTGCTCTTAATTGTCGTAAAGAAATTGACTTCGCTCAAATTGTAAGAGTTCTGGTCAGTGTTGTTTGTCAAGAACACTGAAGAATAGATTTTGTGACAGTAACAAAGTTGCAATTTCTAATGTTGTTTAGTCCAAGCAGAAGCATAACAGTCTTTATTTAAATTTGCGAAAAGTGTACTTATTTACTTCTTTTTATCAGATCTGTACCACCCACTCTTGCCTCAGCCTCTTAAGGTCTACAACAACTACTTACACCATAAGGCCGTTTTGGAAAATGATGTCATAATGTAAACGGACCATTCACCTTTGTTTCCGGTCCCATAGTAGGCCCCCAGTACCACAAGGTCAGCAGTATCAGCCATTGCACCTTCTTCAAGATAATCTTTCTTCATCTTACGTGTAGTGACATTGAGAAAAAGTGAGAAGAAGAAGAAACAAAAGAATGTTAGAAGGTTTGAACATAGCCTGCAGTGCAGGCGTATTTTGGATGGGCGAAACCTTGTTCGTGTTCGTAATATTGTTGTAGCCGCCATCTTTGATTTTATGACAGTGGAAGATTGGGAAGAGTAGAAATAGTAACCCTTACGGTAGGTGCGAGGGCGAAAGAAGGAAAGTGGGGAGGAGGAGGGGAGAAAAAAAATATGTTTTCTCTTCTCTCTCCCCGCCCCCTCCCCGCTCCCTTTGACTCTCCCCATCTCCTCCTCTCTTCGGGAAGTTTCAACATGGCGCTTTCGTGAGCAAATTGCGCACTAAAAGGAAACGCCTGCTCTGCAGGCTAGTTTGAACAGCTTTTGTGCTTTTGGTAAACTGGACTTTAACTCGTTACCTTAAGCCAGTGTCTTTTTCCTGGTTCATATATACTCTGCAAATTGAAAGAATAAAAATAAATAAATACAAAAACAAACACAGGCATTTTCACTTTTATTTCGTTACTCATATATTCAAGAAAATCGTGCCAAAACAAATTATCAGTAAAATTAATTTATTAAAATTATGTACTACATTACATTTACATCCTTGAGAACAAGTCCTTCCAGACCTTCATTCATGGCTCTTGTCATTAACTTGGACAGCTCTTTTTCTGTCTATACAGAATAAACACAATATTGTTCTATTCTACATAATAAAATATCAGAACAAAGGAAACTGGGGGTACATGTAACTATGCATTTAGCATCCAAGGAAGCTGTTGCACTAACAGGGCTTAAGCCCAAGTATTAAAATTTCAATTCTCATTTGTTGCTCCTATACATTCATTTCAAAAGCAGTGGGGAGAAGCTGTCATTTAATTCATTGTCTGATCATGTCTTTAATTCTTGTCACCACACTGTTTAACAGAGCATTGAGACTACAAGGAGAAATTTGGTGTTGTTAACCCTTGAGGTTTAAAGTCTTTAATTAATCCCTTTCACTTCCGGAATTAACTTAAACCAAATTTTAAAAAAAACAACAACAACAACAAACAAGGCTGAAAAACAAATGGTAAGATGTATCACTCAGTATTTTTCATTAGAATGGTCACATTTCAGACAGCATGTACAACTGAAATCACATACCCTTAAGAAGTTTGTTTCAGACAACATGATTTTATTTGGAATGACAGTGACGTTTTTTTCCAGGATTTGCCGCCTTTCTTTCATACTCCTGAAAACATTCAAAGTCAAAACACGGTAGAAGATCAACTAGAAGTAACAGTACTGTAATCTCTATCAAGGTAAAATTTGAACTGAATCTTAAAGAAAACAACAGTATTACAGTAGAACCCCAGTAACTCGAACTCTGAAGGGAAACAAAAAACAGTTCGAGTTATTGGGTAATTTTCAGTGAAGTTTTGACTAAGGGAAGAGAAAATTTGATCGAGTTAGCGAGGAATTCGAGTTATCCAAGTTCGAGTTACTGGGGTAGACAACAGAGTTCACAATCTCTGTGAAACCTACTTTTTCATCACATTTTCATCGTTAAACTGAAGGCAGTCAAAGATAAATAAGCAAACACTGGCATCTTTAAATGCTGATTTCTATGAAATGAGAGGAAAAGATGTGATTATAGAAGCACCATATTAAGATTCCAAAAGGTTACAAAAGAGCCACTGAAAAAGGCATCAAACAGGCTGTTTATCTGATATAAAGACACTGAGCAATGACAGAGTAAAAAACAAACAAGGTAGGGAAAGGTTTTCTCTACACCAACTAAGTGATACCTGGCTTTTGATAAGGAATGGTTCAAGTGTTTAACATTTAATTTATCAGATGATCAGTAATTCTTGAAGAAATTCGAACTTAAGATGAAGTTTGCAAACTTTTATCGTACAGTAACAATTGCCATTACATGATCCTTAGTTTTTTAGCCGGTAAACAGGCTCCAAGGGAAGTGTGGTGTGGAGAGAAGGAGGCCTCCCTTTCTCTCCATCCCTTTCCCCCACTAGAGAAGGGGCATTTTGTAGACTATTGTTTCTAATCATTAGTCATTACTCAGTTTGAGAAGGTTACATGAAAAGACAGGAAGCCCATTAACAAGCCAAGTCAACCAGCAGGTCCTAATGAAGTGCGCCTAACAAACTTTAGCGCGCACAAAATGTTCTCCGCTGTGTCAAGAGTGTGATATTCCCTGAGCTGCATTTTCAGTAACATTGCAAACCTATGAAATAACATATGGAACTGCACGTTTCTTTAACCTAACTACTACCATGAGGGCTAGTACCTTATGGATGCCTAGAGTTCCAAATGGAAGAGGAGTGCCAGTGTTGGTATCTACAAGCAGAACCTGTGATTTGAAGTATAATGAAAAGCATTCAAATTTGATATA
>NC_133201.1:3720200-3797700 GCF_958299795.1 Porites lutea
TTCCATTCCCTGGATCGGACCAAAACGGGTACGAGAACTGATAAATAAGGATGTAGACAGTATTGTCCTGCAAATAGCAAATAAATCGTTTTTTTTTTCAACATACCTCTTGCAGGGCAACTAAGCTCTTCTTCAATGGCTTTAAAAGAAGGCCACTTTCAAAGAATGTGCTGACAGTTTCAGACACATCTCCCTATATAAAAAAAAAATCATTACTTTGATTAAAAAAATGAAAATAACATCATACTTTATAGATCTATCTAATGTTGTACTTTCACCATTAATTTTATCATTTTCAATTCCTAACCTGTTCTAAGTCTGTCAACATATCATCTTGACTGCAACCAAATATCTGAAAATGGACAATAATAACTATCACAAATTAATATAATCTCTGATTTTCTATAGCACTCTATTCAAACTTTATAGAGCAAATAAATTAACATCCTTCTACATTTTCATATTTCAGTAAGTTGTGAAACTCACAGGACCATGAACACCAGAAACATTTTTGAGTATTATTGTGTAGTGAGAAAAAAGCCAATAAAAAAGATTCTGGTTTTAAGGTTTGCTCACGTGTCCTGAATTTTATTGTGATAGGTCACTACACAATAAACAGTCCGGACATTTTTCAGAAGTTCGCGGTTTTCTGAGATTGACAGTAATTATTAGTAATTTATAGCCTTTTTCTTCTACTTTTTTTTGCATCGTAAAAGCAAGTGACTTACAACCAAACCACTCTGAAGTATATTTGAAATCACTAATTTTTTAACCATGCACTTTTGTTTAAGATGGATTTTCATGCACTCGTATGTTTTTTTTTACCTGGCTAAATAGTTTTATGAGCTGTTTGCTTTGTAAGTTATAAACTCGTTTGTTTACTCCTGGCAATAACATCTTTACCCATAATAAGAGATCGCCTTCAAAACCATCTGAAGAATAAAAAACAATAATATCAAGAGTTTGTATGTGCATCTTCACATTTTCTTGAACCCCTAGATATAAGAAACCCCTGGATATGAGAGAGGTTATTAAACTTCACGTTCACATTATTAACGGCAAACATGAAATTGCACCAGGTGACCATGTTGTTTACTGTTCATTATTTCTACACCTAAATATATATTAGTTTCACAGAATTTATAAGAATTGTTTTGAGCAGTTTTTATCTGCTCATTTTCTATTTTGAGAAATTTTCAACTTGAATCTGAAGTTTGCCATAATTATACTAGGTGAAGCTTAAAATCTCTATAAATTCTTTATTCTATTACTATTGTGAAACTCAGTTAATCAAATATGTTCCTAATATTGCATAAAAACACCAACCTCCAGAGGTCCCTTTCTCAAACAAGTCTTCTAGAATCTTGCTCTTGGCATTATAGCTTGGTTCTTCAGCAAGTTTAATACAGATTCTTCTAAACTGTCTGAATGAATTATCCATGCTATTCTTGTCACTTCCAGTCTTGACTGGAGAAGAGCTCTGATCACCACTACCTTTGGGAGCAGCAGTTGTCTTAGGAGACTTAGATGATGCTGAGGCCTTGGTATTACCAAATGCAAGAGTGGACTGCACTGTTTTTTTCTTGGGTGAAAGAGTTGTTTTGGATGACAAATCTAAGATTGTTAAAAATGTCATTAAAAACAAAATAACTTATTGCTTGTTGTCTACTTTCCTCTTTAATTGGATTCTCATGGGAAAAGTTGGAAACATCCCTTATGGGTGATAGAATTTTATTTTGCTGGCATAACACAGATTCAAATTAATAAAGGTACCCCAAACCACTTACACAACAGAAGCTGCTGTCAATTTTTAGCTCAATTCCTTGCGTTAACCTGACAGTGTACGAAACCTACTCTAATGAAATCTCTCCCTTTGGAGTTCATGGTCACAAGGAAGTGAGGAAGGTAATAAATATAGCTTGCGCAAGGCTGTGCTCTTAGGAAAATTGAAGGGAGCCCAGTGCTCCAAAACTGGAAAATCTAGGGTGCCCAGCATAATTTATGATTTGTATGAAAAAACTGAGATTTGCTAGTCGCCCGAGGGCAAAAGTTAGGCGCCAGGGGCCACTGAGCTCTGCTAGAGCACAGCCCTGACCTTTGGAAAAGGCTATTTCTTCCTCCTCCACCATTGCAACCCACTATGACTCTTAGGGCACTTACCATTAAATAAATCTTCGTCAGAACTGGCTGGCGAGACCATTGCCCAACCAGTCAGTTTGTAAATGAAATCAGCTTTTTCCAAGAGTTTTTGCTGAAAAACCTCCTTTGTGCATATTATTTAGGATTTGACTGATCAGGCTGCAGAATTTGATTAAAACCAAAATTATCATTGCGACGGGAATGGTCTGGCCGGTCAGATCCCATGACAAATAGAAAGCGTCCTTACTCTTAGCCTCTTGTAATCCTAGGAGGGTACTCACGAATGTTTTATATGGGGAGGCCAACCCCTTACACTTTACAGTGTACACAGACACTGAAACAAATCCTATCAGAAATAACACAGACCTTTAATAAGGCCTTTGATTTCCTTTTGATCATCATCATTGAGTTTCTCGAACCCATCTAAATCGTCCGTGCTGTCAATTTTCTTGGTTGTGGCTCGTGCTCTGGAAAGGGACTCAAATATGCAACGAACATGATACCACTGTTTCATCATTCCTCCATCTTCACTAAACGGATTGGAAACCAATTTACCGATTCGCTTGGAGTTCTTTTCTATCTGTTGCTTGCATGTTTTGCATTTAGCTCTTCCTTGCGCAGCGTACTCTACCACAAAAGGTTTCTCTTCAGCTGAAGCCATCGCAATGATGTGCAAAAACCGTCTTTGATTCTGGGCTAAACTGTGCTTGAGAAGCTTGATGCTAACTCTCGTAATAGCAAACATTGACAATATACACTCATTTTATCCACGTTTTTCGCAATGCTGTGAAAAACTCAAGGCAAGTTCGAACTTGTACGTAAATAATAAATCAATCGCCCACGATCCGCCATTTTGTTTTGAATCTTGTGAAATGCATCCTGGGAATTTAAGTTTTCAAAGTCCGCTGACCAATCAAGTGCTGCTTCACAAAAAATCAAAATGGACGACTTGTTTGGCGATCTTCCTCCACCTTGTAATACAGAAAATAGAATCTACTTCTTGCCTTAGCTTTTTAAAATGCACAAAATAACACTTTTTTTCTTCTATTTTTCAGCAAGCGGAGGTGATACTTCGAGCTCGGCGGGAAACCTATATGATGATCTTCCGGCCACCGAAAGTAGAAACAACAAAAGAAAACTTGACGATTGTGAAGACGACGAAGTGCCGGCTAAAACATCTGCCCTGCGTAAGATAATGAGTACTTTTTTCTTAGTTTTAAGATATAATATAGGTGTTTAGGTTGTAGATTTATTAAAGGGTGAGTTGGGAACGTACCATTTAGTGTCAGCAGCCCCGCTGTACTCCCGGCCCTCTAAAGATGACTTGAATACGAACCCAGAGTTTTATCAGTGCCCAATGAACAATAAAAATCGAAGGGTTCGTTTTTTGTCAGCATCTTTGGAAATTTTGTGTCCAAAGGGTCAAAATTTTGTTCCGTTCTTTGAAGAAAAAATCCCTAAACCCACTATTCAAAAACACATCATCCTTTATTATAGGGGATGGGGGAGGGGGGGAGGGGGGGTTGCGGATAAAAAGTGGAACATTCCTGTGAAACCATTCTCATCCATTGATTTGCTGTTCTATATTTTCTGCTGCCTTACGCCCTTACGCTAGGTGCTTCTTGGAATTCTCGAATATTTGGCATTACGTGGTCCTGGTATAAGGGGTTATGGGAATTTTTAATGTGAGGCAGACAGGATCATGGGAAAGCAGTAAGAATGCACAAGGCATGGGAAACAGTCAATGTGGATCATACTCGGTAAATCTCAGTTTTACCCTAAAGTAGGCAAAATGCTTTTTTCTTTCTATTTCCAACCCCTTGAGAACCATACACTTAAAAAACTAAAGTTATCGATCAGTGAGCCATTTATATTTTTAGTGTCTGGAGAGCATCCAGCACCAACACTGCCCAAATTTTTCCCACAGAGTCCAAATATATACTGAGAGGCTTTGTTGCTGAAAGAAAAGGGGAAAGGTTTGACATGCAAGATGCGCATGTCATCTGTGACGATTTCTTAGAAGAATTTGACACTAAACCCACTGGAATGTAAGCTACATTCATATTATTTTAAAATATATAATAATAGAACTGGTAATAACTGAAGGTTAGGGAGTGCGGGTGACAACGATCGGAGCTCCAAATGCTTTTGCTCCAATGCTGTGCTTTGCATAAGTTTCAGGTTGCAGATGATCAAAACACGCGTGATCAGATTACGAGGGGTAGAAAATTGAAATGTGCATGATCAAATTGCATTTTGTGAATTCCATTCATTCTTAGTGGAAGTCCAACCGAATATTGGCTACATACGTGTGACGCATGCGTAATAACAACCTGGAGATTAGGACTAGTGCGTGCTCCTCTTTTTACCCGCAATCTAAGGGTTGGGACATGTAATATTCCAAAAACATTTCTAGAGTTCACTATTTTGAGAGCGCGAGACTCACTGCTGAAACATCTATATTGGGTTACCTGTGGCATAACAATTGGTTAAGTCCCAAGGGCCACAGATAGCCCACACTGCAATATCTTACACTGTATATGTAACCTGGTTTGTGTAGTTTGAAGAAGTAGTGTTTCCTAGATGAAAGTATCATTCAGCCCTACTATTGTGAATTTTCATGAAGTTAGAATAAAGTCAGTAAGTCAATACCATCAGATTAGATTGTCTCACTGGAAAATACACCGTGGACTCCATTTTATCTGCTTGTTTATGTATGTTGTAAGAAGGCTTTCTGTTTACTGTACCAGTTCTTTTGGATCTTTGACACTTGCTACCTACTGACACTGGGGATCTTCTGGCAAATCCTTATTACAAATGAATTTTATGATTATTTTGAGAATAATCTGTCTGTACTTTCAGATCAAGGATGTGTTACTATGGTGTGTTTGATGGCCATGCTGGTCCCAGGGCAGCTCAGTTTGCTGCTGATCATTTACACAAGAACATTATTCTCAAGTTTCCAAAAGGTTGATGGTAAATACTATAGATAATGACTAGTCTCTTGAAGAAATCATTTAGTATAATGAAAGCTACATTTGTATTAATGAAGCAGCACTTTTCTATGGTGCAATTTAGTATACTGTGTAAGGGTGTGCATGGTTAGACTAATTTAATTCTCAGGGTGTCACAATAGTGCTGTCTGATGGCCTGAGGCTAGTGGAGCTGTTAGAGGTCAGAATTAAATTCAAGTTAAAATTTTTAACCTAGGTTGATTCTCAGTTTCCTTTGTCACCTAGCCCCAGGTAATTATTCATGAATTTAGGCTACAAGACAAAGAAAATTTTGGAGAATCAACTCAGGTTAAAAAATCTTGACCTGTTACAGAGCTATCCATCTTGCAGGCATGTTTTTATTGCAGTTCATCCGAAAGGCACGCAGCAGTTGTCAAGATAAAATAAATTTTAGTTCAAAGGGGGGCTGATAGGCTGGGCTAGTCAACTTCAGCAGTAGCTTGCCTGAAGGGCAAACAATTTTTAAATTTTTATCTCACCCAGTTTCTTTATTTTCGGTAAGATTTACGGGTTAAAAAGTTAGAATAATATACTGCATAGTAAAACTTCTTAATTATTGTCTTATTTGTGGCTGTATTGTGAATTTTTTGTGTACATTCAAGTTATTTTCTTATTCTTCTGTGTATTCTTGAACATTTTTAGGAGAAACAACCAACAAAGACAGAGAAATAAAAAAGTGTATGACAGAAGCTTATAAAAAGACTGATGATGAGTTTCTACAAGAGGCATCCAAAGCGTAAGTATCACAGGCAGCCCAAACTTGAGTCACGAGGAAAGAGTGTAAAGTAATTTACTTACTATAGGTGATGTGTGACCTTTCTGCTGGATGCGCAGGTGTCGCGTTGTACGCGACCATTGACAATAAGAGACTTTGTGTGAGAAATGAAATACTGAGATTAGTTTGAATGCTAAATAACGTTAAATCTAATTTTTCCTTCAATGAAATGAATGAAAAAGACTTAACTGTGATGTATTCTACTCTGTTTTGGTATCTGCTTGTCATTTTACTGTTTTTTTTTTGGCTTTATTGCATAACCACTGTTACTCAATCTGATCCCTTTATAAGATGAAGTCAAGGCTGGTCACTTCAATCTAGCTGGGTCCTGGACCAGTCACAACAAAAATGCCACTTTTTCGCCAAAATTCAAGTCTGCTGCAAATTTTTTCAGCGCCAACCCAAGAGAGAAACCTCCTTTTCCTCTTTAAGAGATCGGCTCAAAAAAAGCTTTATAATTTCCCCATCAAATTGAACCATTTGTACCGGACTTTGAGGCATGTCTGGCGTTCGTCCAGTGCCTGTGACTGCTGTTGCGCTTACCTACTAATTTGCATTATGACAATATTAGCACTTTCATGACGGGTGCAAGGGCAGAAATGACATGTTTACTAGGCTCTTGCACTGTGAAGAAGTGAGCCCTTGCACCCGTCATGTAAGTGCTAATTGTCATAATGCAAATTAGTTGGTAAGCGCAACAGCGGTCACAGGCAGTGGACGAAAGCCAGACGCGCCTCGAAGTCCAGCACAAATGGCTCAATTTGATGGGGAAATTATAAAGCTTTTTTCGAGCCGACCTCTTAGAGAGGAAAAGGAGGTTTCCCTTTTGGGTTGGAGCTGAAAAAATTTCTCCTCACAAAATTTTGTGATGTTCACTTAGATCACCAGTGTGGAAAGATGGTTCCACTGCTGTCACAGCATTAGTTATGGATGATGTGCTATATGTAGCCAACCTTGGTGATAGCAAGGTACATATCACTACATCATTATTATTTTGTAACTTAAACTAGTAATAACCAAAGGTTAGGGAGTTGAGGCGAGATAGATCAAAAGTCAAAGCACCCTAACGGCTTATACCCTTGGTGCTGTGTTTTGTGTAAAGCTTCACATATAGAATATCAAAATGCAGGTAATCAGATTACAACTGATAAGAGACCCAAACGCATGTGATCAGATTGTGTTCTAAGCATTCCATTCATTCTTAGTGAAAGTCCAAAAAAATGCTGGCGATATATGTGCGGCTTATGTGTAACTGGAGATAAGGATTACAGCCTCGTCTGTTCCCTGCAGTAACATTATTAATATTTCATGACACCTTGTAATTTATGACAAAGCAGCATGTTTTGTCCAAAGGGAACTGAGATTGCTAATCTGCAATGAGTTTCCAAGAAAATCTGTTGGTAAATTCCTCAAGGATGTTGTGTTGTACTCAGCCTGTTGTGACCATTTCAGTATAGGCATTTAAAAAAATATATGTTGGTGGTGATGGAATTCTGTTATACTGAAGTTAAGTTTTAGTGGAGATCATAGCAGGTGTTTTTTGTTCATTTATTTATTTGTTTATACCCTCTAGGCACTGCTTTGTCGATGTAGTGATGATGGTAAAGTTTCAGTAGTTTCTCTATCCAAAGATCACTCGCCTTCTCAGGTAAGAAAAACGAAGAATTATACCATTAATTTTCTTTTTGAAATAGTGGCAAGTTCCTGATAAAACATTGAAAATAAATACGACCTGAAAAGATACGACTTGTAATAAAACCATGCCAACTCAGGACTAATTAAGGCTAACGACAATTGAGATAGATTTTAATACAGTAATAGTCTTTTTTACTCACATTCACAGTACGAGGAGAGGATGAGAATTCAAAAAGCAGGAGGAAATGTCAGGTTAATTCCATTTTTTTAAAAATTCCTTTTATTCGTAGTGTCATATAAAAATTACAGTAAAAGTCAGGGATGCATTGTTAGGCCCCTTCTTCAGGTACACAGCAGTGAAGAGGAGATTGTCCTTAAGTCTTTTTGGGAAATCTTCTTAACAATATATAATCTTTTGGCACTGGTGAATTTGACTTGAATACTACGCAGCAAGCAGCAGGTTTTTGTTCTGTCGCTGGATTTAGATACCCCGTAACGGGTTAGGTCCATTTCTCTTACCCCTTCAAGCCCCAGTATTCACATACAATTCTCCATGTTAATCTTTATACATTCCTTTAATAGTAAGTTAAGAGAATTTGATAAAAGATCAAAGCATTTTCCCCAGGTGATGATATTCTAAGCCACTTAAGCTATTTTGGTTGCGCAATGTGCACGTTTCGTGGAAGTTTCAGTGACAAGAAATATGTGGGGAAGTTGTCGAGACAATAGAGTTTGATCACGGATATGCACCGCGCCAAAATCCGGTGTAATACGATGATACGATGTTTTGAGGGTTTATTGTTGTTCACCGTTAGGGAAGGCCGTGTTCTTGGTGTATTGGAGGTTTCTAGATCCATTGGAGATGGCAGATTCAAGAGATGTGGAGTAAGCTGTGTTCCTGATGTCATGAGATGCACAATCACTGATAATGACAGGTATTAAGTGGCACAACATAAGAGTGGGACCGGAATACAAGACAAGTAGTTTTTTTATCTTCATGAAGGACATCAATGTGAAGATTTTAAAGGTCGTCGTTCCCCGTGAAGAGTGTAATTTTCTAACCCGTCCTCCCAAAAAATTTGTTCGAGCTGCGATTCTTTCCTAATACTGTTTTAGAGTTATAATAGATCACTGTTGTTCTTTAGGTTTCTGCTGTTGGCTTGTGATGGTCTCTGGAAAGGTTTCTCCGTAGATTCTGCGTTAAAGTTCATCAAAAATATTTTGGAGGTAACTCGCCAATCATTTACTTGTGACTGCTTCAAAGCATCGATTAGAGCGAATTTGTCCGGAGGAAGCTAGCGTACAAAATGTCAGTTGTCTTCGATCTTTTTACGATGGTATAAAATTGTCTTCAACTCCGTTGATAAAATTGCATCATAGTTCGTGGTTCTCTCTCGCACCAACTCTGCCCAAATGCGTAGCCTTCTTTTGCGCTTAGCGCTTGTTTGTGTCCCCTTCTCGCTCGGCTGAATAACACACTCGCTGGTAACCATGGAAACGTCTTTTTAAGAGGAAGCACTTGTAAAGAAGGTTGGAGGTGTCCTGATATCCCGGTCTAGGTCCCCCGGGGGGTCCTGTACGGAATTCATGGTGGGGGTGTGCCGCCCGATTCTCTAAATCCTGACCCTATTTCAGACCAAAAAATGTCATTTTTCACAGCCGTTTTCAGACTTGGCCTCTAAAACCCACACCCATTCTCAGACCTGGCCTTTAAGAATTGTGTCATCATTACTTAGATTAGAACAGCAAGAAAATTGGAATTCGCATATTTCTCTTTCTTTCTTCTCATTTGAAAGTGAAACAAAAAATACGTTCGTACACTCCCGCAGTTCCTCTGAAACCATACATGTACCCGATTCCAGATTCCAAATGGGCAAATTCTACACCCGTTTTCAGACCAAACCAAAGTGGCGCAAATCCCTACCCTTTAGGGCAGCACATACCTATATGTGGGAAGTACCTTCCCCCCTGGGGGGGGGGGGGGGGGCTAGGCATTCTCGTCACAATGTTTTTGTTTCCTTTTTCATATTGATAGAGTGAGGAGAGTGAAGAAAGTATTCAAAAAGCTGAAAATGGTATGCTTTTGATTTCAGTGAAGGTTAATTTAAGACTTGTTAATAACTCGACGTTTACAGTTTCTGTCTCATTCTATCAAAGTTCCTCAGTAGTGTTCTTTAATTCTGTCATCCCGACCCAAATTTTACCTCAATCCCGTAATCCTGATGGTGGTTTGGCACCCTCATCCCCCGCATACTTTCAATCCCGAATCTCGCCACGATTTTGCGGTAAAATCCCGAATCCTTCAAATTTGACCAATCCCGGATACAACGTTAGAAGAAGACTCAACTGAAGCACATTGACCCACAGGCTTCCCAAGCTCTATATTATGGAAGTTCGTTAAAATTTTTAAGTACAACTCGAAATCTAACGGCCTCTAAATGGCTCCAGAAGCGAACAGTCCGTAAAACACACAACACAAACACAAGCTGAGTCATTTTTATTGAATTTTTTTTCCCAAAAATATAATTTAGATCGTATTTTGTTTATTTTCGTACATTCTCTTATAAAATTCAAATTCCAACGAACTCTCATGTAGAGTCTGGGCGCTTGTGATTGACCATAAAAACATTTTTTTGGCCCGCTAATACAATGATACGGGGATCATTGAAGGCTTATAAGTTTACTAATCTTCAATATTATGATTTTTTCTTCGTTAGACTTACCTAGTCACCCCTCCCCTTGTTTATCTTTTCATCCCCTGCCCAGTATGATACGAAGGCTTTGTCTCGCCGTTGGCGCTGAAGTTACAACTGCATGACAACTGACAGTTAATTGCGTGTTTTGAAAGCTTAGTCATCTTTATGGGGGAAACTTCCAGTTTTTTTTTTAACTTTTGGTTGCATAAATAATTGAACTGAAAAACTTTTGCCCGTAGAATCAATGGATGACAAGTTAAGGAACTGCTTTCTCATTTGCAGGTTCGGAAGATGTCGAAACTGACCCAATGGCTGCGCGGTTTCAGAAAGCGTGTGACAAAGTCGCTAGTGAAGCTGTCAGAAATGGAAGTTCGGATAACGTGACAGTAATGCTAGTGTCAATCACAAGACAGTGAATTCAAGAAACTGGACGGAGGAGAGGGAGAGGATTATTGTATATTCCAGGGAGTTTTCAATCCTCCGGTCCCCTCTAAAGAGAAGCTATGAGAAGTGGAATCATGTGGCGGGACAAACACACTTATCCATCAAAAGACAACTGCTTCTTTAAGTACTCAACTTCAAAGAGGAGAGAGGAAATCATTGTTCTTTTCCTGTAAGGTTATTTGACCTCTGTCTTTCCTCTCACAAGTGAAGCTTTCAAGAGCGAAAGTTTGGATGATGTGAAACTCATGCCGTATCCACCAGTAAAGTGGGCAGCGACGCAACTTTCATTCTGAGAGAGAGAGCACAGCGGATATTTTACGATATTTTACCGAAATTTCAGAAAAATAGCAATGGTAGAGTTATCTGAAGTTTAATCCTTTCATAATTCACTCGTTGGATAGAAGAACCTGAATGGACTCCGATTTTTTAAATAGTTTATATACTGACTGAGTTAAAGAAACTTAGTGACAAAAAAAACATAATTACTCGAACGTGTTTAATAAAAGATGACTCTTTATTGTGATTTGCCAGTCACTAATTGATATCGCTCATCTGCAAGAAACAACGTAATCGATAATGCTTGAAAAGTAAGAATATGTATCTGAAAAATCTTCCCTTCCTTGGGGCTTTGAGCCCCTTGGAATCCTGTATGTTTTTTATTCACATTTTAAGCCACGTGAATTAACTGTTTTTTCATGCCAAATGAACATTTCGGGAGAACAGATAACCAGATTTTCCCGCGAGTAGTCGCCATCTTTGATTTTGATAGCAGAGGAAGTCTGAGGAGAGCAAAACGTGAAATCATAGTCTGTTCCAGGCTTCAAGATACAGTGGAACCACAAAATAACGAAGGGCCAAGAGCTAGACTGGCAAAAATGTTCGCCATTCACCATTCTCACATAGGCCATAATGCACGTTGTTTGCCCCCCAAAATTTTGCATAACCTTTACCTTTGATTTCTCTTGGGACGACTGTAATACCCAGGAGAAATTGGAAACAATAGTTATGCAAAATTCTTGGGGGTAAACAAAGTGCATTATGGTCTATGTGAAAATAGCGAATAACGAGGTTTCGTTTAATCGAGGTTCTTTTTCATATATTTTGCTATGAGCGACTCGGATAACGAAAATCGTTCGTTATACCGAGGGCTATGTTATATAGAGTTTCGTTATATCGAAGTTCCACGGTAGTATGTGCGCGATCGTGAGAACTGTAGTGTGACGGAAAACGCGTGTTATCTTTGCTTCACCTTGTTTACGGGCCCTAGTATCTGAGATCCTGGAACAGGTTAGTGCGAACAATATGGTGATCTACAGCGGGCATAAGGCGAGAGGACGAAGTGGGGTGAGGAAAGGAAATGCCTCGGGCATGATCCCCTTCCCCCTGCCTCATGTGACTTGTACCATCACCCAGGCTTTAGTTCTGTTTTTTAACAGCAGCCTTAAGAACATAGGCTTAGCTCAAGAGGCTCCTGCTTCGTCAAAAACCGTGAAAGAACTAAAATAATTGTCACAAGGTCTACACGTCTGAAACTGACAATCGGCTAGAACTAAGAAACCATTTATATCCCTCCTTAAAAAATTGTCCATCTTAAAAAGGACCTTTCTGTGACATGATCTTCCACGACTTTATTCTTCGCCCAAAAACGTAACGTGACAGGACCGATCTTGTCGCACCACAACTTCTTGAGGCCACATTCGTGATCATTCTTTCCCACACATTTGTTGCTTCCAGCTCATAAACGAGACCTTCCGTTTTATGTCCGCGCATCTCTCCAACCTAAGCCTTTTCAGATCCACTTCCTGATTTCAATTATGATTACCCATTAGGGTCATCTCATTTCCAGTGCCCTAAAGCGGTTTATGGCAGCGGCAATTTCTAAGAGTCTGGGTCGAGAATAGCATCCGAGTAGGAGCGTGGGGCTAAGTACGTCCAGCCCTTTAGAATCAAAGTCTTCTTCAACCCTGAAAATATAAAGAAGGGTGTCAAGGAGCTTTTCAACTGACTAGGAATATTTTTGTGGCAAAACACCCAAAACGCAAAGTACTTACTTTTGTAAGACTTCCAAAAGCGACCTTTTCCCATCCATATAATTATTCCGGGCATACAGAATAGCGTCCGCTATAGCCCTAAGAAAAATAAGAACCCAAGACGTCATGGTTATTTCCTTGTTCAAGAAAGCGTGCTTTGCAGTAAACTCACCCTACGAACAGAGCCTCTTTTTGTCTTCTTGATCGTGAAGGAGCAAAGGAGGCTCTACCTTAATTACAATAAGGTTTTCTCTCGTCAAACTAGTTTTCCGATCACGAGCATCCTTTTATTACAGACCTTTGATTCTAAGACGAGTACGAGATTTTCTCAATCCTAAGTAGCGCTCGCCCGAGAACCAGCGTGATTTTGGCGGGAAAATGTGGTTGACGTCGTCATTCTACTACGAGTTTTAGCGCGAATGTCGTGGTGGCGAAAACAAGATAACAAATGCTAGAAGTTTGATCATTTTGCAATCGGGAAAGCGCGTAACCTCCTTCACTTACGATAACAGTGCTAACTTTTCTAGTGAAATATGGTCAAATGAAGCTTTCCGGCGAATACGGCGAAATAACATCCTCGAATCTAAAGGTCTCTAGTTTAATAAACCGATGATCACAACTGGGCTCCCAAACGTCCAACTATTAGGCCTGGGTTCGAAACTATATCCTAGCAACATGCTGCGCATGCTCAACATAGATCTTACTCGATTCATGCGAGTCCCGTACGCTAAAATCGAGAAAGTGAAAGAAAGGCTCTACTGACAGGTTGAAGTAAACCGCTTTTTGCTGTCAAAAGAATGATGGCTATTAATATACCGTAAAATTCCGAAAATAACCACCGGGGCTTATATTTTTCAAAGGCCCTTTTTGAGGGGCTTATTTTCGGAGGGGCTTATGTACGGAGGGAAATTAGCGTTTCAAAATCGATTGGGCTAGCTTGTAGTGGGAAGGAAATTTACCATTTTTGCTTTGTTACTTCGGCGGAGCGCGAAGTAAAGGATTCGCGGCGCTCAGGAATGTATCAAAGTTGACTTTTTTTTTACAAGATTGGGCACGCAAAGTCTGTAGGTTTTCGGTTTTATTCGGCTATTTGACGAAGTGAGAGCCGAATTAGTTCGAGATATCTCGAGATCACTTCGATTTCTGTGATTTATTACGCGGGATGACATAGTCAGCCAGCGTCTTAAATTCGGAAGCGCATTCCTTTCGTTACCCTGTGTACCAGAGGTTTTTCTCACGCGCGGTGGGAATTTTCGGATGGGGTCGCATTTTCACGACTGGATTGACTATTAATGGGGTTGCATTTTCAAAAGAGTTACTAGAATGGGGTCGCACATTTTCGGATTTTTGGGGTAAGAGAGCTGTTCATATTTACGGTTAGCAAACGTATGAGGATATTTGTACTGTACGTGAAAAGTAAAGTGTTCTTCATTCAATTTATTAAAAAATGGGTCAATTCATTTTTTGATGACCTATTTAAAGGATTGATCAGGTAGATACACAAATAGAAAGTGACTCAGTTGGGACCGCAAAAAATTACATATTTGTCCAAGAGTGACTAATATGGGGTCTACAATTGGCCACAGAAAAGACTATAATGGGGTACGGGCTCTGAGAGGCCAGCGGCACAGACCTAGCAAAAAGTAACCCCCGGGGGGGGGGAGGGGGGCGCCGCGGTTTCGTTGAAATCATAACAGTTTTCCTGGAAAGCTCCACGGGATCTCAGTCAATCTTAATAAGCAAATTTTCTTTTCAACCTAAATCAAAATGATTAGTAAACATAATGACCCCAAATTTACTTTTCCATTTAAAAAACAGGAAATGTTCGGCGTTGTCCATGTTTCTCATATGGCGCGAAAACTTACTTTCATATGACAACATGCGGGTATTTTTTTTCGCACGTTCAGGAGGTCAAAGGGATGTGATTTTTCATGAAAAAATATTCACAAAATTCTGCTTGACGTGACGACTCTAAAAACGGCTGTGTAGCAGACTACTTGACTTGTTAGTTTAATTTTTAATAATTAACTAACAGCTCATTGATTTATTAATTTGGGATACCAACTTGGAAGCCCGGGCACCCCAGCTAAAAATGCTTGGGGAGCCCGAAGGGCTCTCTGAATCTTCCCTAGAGCACAGCCTTGCAGCCCTGTAGTTATTGGAAGTATGATACATTACATGTTATTGTTGAATGTGGAAGTGCATTTTTTGAGGACATTAGTAAAGGAATACAAATTTTAGTGAACTACCCCAAACTCCCAAAATATATGGTGGTAATATTGATGTAAGTTTTGTTTTGAGTAGCAAAGGAACCCTTGTGTGTAACTCATCTTCAAGTGTATAACATCTCCGTCTCTCCTGCACACCTTTGTTGCATACACTACTAAACTTTCCATTGCCATCCAACGTAACGGTAATTCTTTCTTACACCAACACATCCCGCGTAAACGCCTTCGGGCGTCTTCTTGTTTGATAATGTTCAAGATTCTTATGTCATTTTCATGTGCTTTGTCCAGAGGTATCCCAGCCCTATTTGGTCTAACACACGTTTGATTTTTTGGTTCCATAATTCCTCATTCATTCTCGACTTCATATCATTATAAACCACCTGTGATAATTTGTGTTTTGGGTGTTTAATAAGAGTTAGCAAAAACTTGAAGTTCCTATATTCTGCTTCGCTTTTCATTGGGAATCTTCCTGTTTCAGCTCTACATGCATTGTTGCTGCAGTATTTATTTACACCTAGCAACCATTTCAAGAATTTAATTTAAACTAGTTCTGCGGGATCTTTTTCTACTTGGTCGTTAGAGTCAACACCTCAAATTTACCTTCCGTAGAGAAGTAACAAGGGTAACAAGGGGTAACAAACGGTAATAAAAGTAACAAGGGTAACAAGGGGTGACAAGAGGTAAAAAGGGTAACAACGGGTAACTAAGGGTAACAAGGGGTACCAAGAGGTAACAAGGGTAACAAGGGGTAACAAGGGGTAACAAGGGGTAGCAAAGGGTAACACGGGGTAACAAGGGTAACATAGGGTAAAAAGGGTTACAAGGGGTAACAAAGGGTAACAAGGAGTAAAAAGGGCAACAAAGGGGTAACAAAGGGTAACATGGGTAACAAGGGGTAGCAAAGGATAACAAGGGGTAACAATGGGTAACAAGGGTAACAAGGGGTAACAAGGGGTAACAAGGGGTAACGAGAGGTAACAAGGGAGACAAGGGGTAACAAGGAGTAACAACGGGTAACAAGGGGGTAACAAGGGTAACACGGGGTAACAAAGGGTAACAAGGGGTAACAAGGGGTAACAAAGGGTAACAAGGGGTAACAAGGGTAACAAGGGGTAACAAGGGGTAACAAGGGTAACACGGGGTAACAAAGGGTAACAAGGGGTTACATGGGTAACAAGGGGTAACAAAGGATAACAAGGGGTAGCAAGGGGTAACAAGGATAACAAGGGGTAAGAGGGGTAACAAAGAGTAACAAGGGGTAACAAAGGGTAACAAGGGGTAACAAGGGTAAAAAGGGGTAACAAGGGGTAACAAATTGTAAGAAGGGGTAAAAAGGGGTAACAAGGGGTAACAAAGGGTAACAAGGGGTAACAAGGGTAACAAGGGTATCAAGGGGTAACAAGGAAGGCAAGGGGTAACAAGGGGTACCAAGGGGTAACAAGGGTAACAAGGGGTAACAAGGGTAACAAGGGGTAACAAGGGCTAACAAGGGTAACAAGGGGTAACAAGGGGTAACAAGGGTAACAAGGGGTAACAAAGGGTAACATGGGGTAACAAGGGTAACACGGGGTAACAAGGGGTAACAAGGGTAACACGGAGTAACAATGGGTAACAAGGGGTAACAAGGGGTAACAAACGGTAACAAGGGGTAACAAAGGGGAACAAGGGGTAACAAGAGTAACAAGGGGTAACATGGGGTAACAAATTGTAAGAAGGGGTAACAAGGGGTAACAAGGGTAACAAGGGGTAACAAAGGGTAACAAGGGGTAACAAGGGGTAACAAGGGTAACAAGGGACACAAGGGGTAACAAGGGGTAACAAGGGGTAACAAGGGTAACAAGGGGTAACAAGGGTAACAAGGAGTAACAAGGGTAACAAGGGGTAACAAAGGGTAACATGGGGTAACAAGGGGTAACAAGGGTAACAAGGGGTAACAAGGGTAACAAGGGGTAACAAGGGGTAACAAGGGTAACAAGGGGTAACAAAGGGTAACATGGGGTAACAAGGGGTAACATGGGGTAACAAGGGTAACAAGGGGTAACAAGGGGTAACAAGGGTAACAAGGGGTAACAAGGGGTAACAAGGGTAACAAGGGGTAACAAGGGAGACAAGGGGTAACAAGGGGTAACAAGAGGTAACAAGGGGGTAACAAAGGGTAACACAGGGTAACAAGGGGTAAAAAAGGGTAAGAAGGGGTAATAAGGGGTAACAAGGGTAACAAGGGGTAACAAAGGGTAACATGGGGTAACAAGGGGTAACATGGGGTAACAAGGGTAACAAGGGGTAACAAGGGTAACAAGGGGTAACAAGGGGTAACAAGGGGTAACAAGGGTAACAAGGGGTAACAAGGGACACAAGGGGTAACAAGGGGTAACAAGGGATAACAAGGGTAACAAGGGGTAACAAGGGTAACAAGGGGTAACAAGGGGTAACAAGGGTAACAAGGGGTAACAAAGGGTAACATGGGGTAACAAGGATAACACGGGGTAACAAGGGGTAACAAGGGTAACACGGAGTAACAATGGGTAACAAGGGGTAACAAGGGGTAACAAACGGTAACAAGGGGTAACAAAGGGGAACAAGGGGTAACAAGAGTAACAAGGGGTAACACGGGGTAACAAATTGTAAGAAGGGGTAACAAGGGGTAACAAGGGAAACAAGGGGTAAAAAAGGGTAACAAGGGGTAACAAGGGGTAACAAGGGTAACAAGGGACACAAGGGGTAACAAGGGGTAACAAGGGTAACAAGGGGTAACAAGGGTAACAAGGGGTAACAAGGGTAACAAAGGGGTAACAAAGGGTAACATGGGGTAACAAGGGGTAACAAGGGGTAACAAGGGTAACAAGGGTAACAAGGGGTAACAAGGGGTAACAAGGGGTAACAAGGGTAACAAGGGGTAACAAAGGGTAACATGGGGTAACAAGGGGTAACATGGGGTAACAAGGGTAACAAGGGGTAACAAGGGGTAACAAGGGTAACAAGGGGTAACAAGGGGTAACAAGGGTAACAAGGGGTAACAAGGGACACAAGGGGTAACAAGGGGTAACAAGGGTAACAAGGGGTAACAAGGGTAACAAGGGGTAACAAGGGGTAACAAGGGTAACAAGGGCTAACAAAGGGTAACATGGGGTAACAAGGATAACACGGGGTAACAAGGGGTAACAAGGGTAACACGGAGTAACAATGGGTAACAAGGGGTAACAAGGGGTAACAAACGGTAACAAGGGGTAACAAAGGGGAACAAGGGGTAACAAGAGTAACAAGGGGTAACATGGGGTAAAAAATTGTAAGAAGGGGTAACAAGGGGTAACAAGGGTAACACGGGGTAACAAAGGGTAACAAGGGGTAACAAGGGGTAACAAGGGTAACAAGGGACACAAGAGGTAACAAGGGGTAACAAGGGTAACAAGGGGTAACAAGGGTAACAAAAGGTAACAAAGGGTAATAAGGGGTAACAAGGGTAACACGGGGTAACAAGGGGTTACAAAGGTAACAAGGGGTAACAAGGGTAACACGGGGTAACAAAGGGTAAGAAGGGGTAACAAGGGTAACACGGGGTAACAAAGGGTAAGAAGGGGTTACATGGGTAACAAGGGGTAACAAAGGATAACAAGGGGTAGCAAGGGGTAACAAGGATAACAAGGGGTAACAAGGGGTAACAAAGAGTAACAAGGGGTAAAAAAGGGTAACAAGGGGTAACAAGGGTAACAAGGGGTAACACAAGGTAACAAATTGTAAGAAGGGGTAACAAGGGGTAACAAGGGTAACAAGGGGTAACAAGGGTAACAAGGGGTAACAAGGGTAACAACAGGTAACAAGGGGTAACAAAGGGTAACAAGGGGTAACAAGGGGTAACAAGGGTAACAAGGGTATCAAGGGGTAACAAGGGAGACAAGGGGTAACAAGGGGTAACAAGGGGTAACAAGGGGTAACAAGGGTAACAAGGGGTAACAAGGGTAACAAGGGGTAACAAGGGCTAACAAGGGTAACAAGGGGTAACAAGGGCTAACAAGGGTAACAAGGGGTAACAAAGGGTAACATGGGGTAACAAGGGTAACACGGGGTAACAAGGGGTAACAAGGGTAACACGGGGTAACAATGGGTAACAAGGGGTAACAAGGGTAACAAAAGGTAACAAAGGGTAATAAGGGGTAACAAGGGTAACACGGGGTAACAAGGGGTAACAAAGGTAACAAGGGGTACCAAGGGTAACAAGGGGTAACAAGGGGTAACACGGGATAACAAGGGTAACAAGGGGTAAGAAGGGTAACAAGGGGTAACAAGGGGTAACAAGGGTAACACGGGGTAACAAAGAGTAACAAGGGGTAAAAAAGGGTAACAAGGGGTAACAAGGGTAACAAGGGGTAACACAAGGTAACAAATTGTAAGAAGGGGTAACAAGGGGTAACAAGGGTAACAAGGGGTAACAAGGGTAACAAGGGGTAACAAGGGTAACAACAGGTAACAAGGGGTAACAAAGGGTAACAAGGGGTAACAAGGGGTAACAAGGGTAACAAGGGTATCAAGGGGTAACAAGGGAGACAAGGGGTAACAAGGGGTAACAAGGGGTAACAAGGGGTAACAAGGGTAACAAGGGGTAACAAGGGTAACAAGGGGTAACAAGGGCTAACAAGGGTAACAAGGGGTAACAAGGGCTAACAAGGGTAACAAGGGGTAACAAAGGGTAACATGGGGTAACAAGGGTAACACGGGGTAACAAGGGGTAACAAGGGTAACACGGGGTAACAATGGGTAACAAGGGGTAACAAGGGTAACAAAAGGTAACAAAGGGTAATAAGGGGTAACAAGGGTAACACGGGGTAACAAGGGGTAACAAAGGTAACAAGGGGTACCAAGGGTAACAAGGGGTAACAAGGGGTAACACGGGATAACAAGGGTAACAAGGGGTAAGAAGGGTAACAAGGGGTAACAAGGGGTAACAAGGGTAACACGGGGTAACAAAGGGTAACAAGGGGTAACAAGGGGTAACAAGGGTAACAAGGGGTAACATAGGGTAACAAGGGGTAACAAAGGGTAACAAGGGGTAACAAGGGTAACAAGGGGTAACAAGGGGTAACAAGGGGTAACAAGGGGTAACAAGGGTAACAAAGGGTAACAAGGGGTAACAAAGGGTAACAAGGGGTAACAAGGGTAACAAGGGGTAACACGGGGTAACCAATTGTAAGAAGGGGTAACAAGGGGTAACAAGGGGAACAAGGGGTAACAAAGGGTAACATGGGGCAACAATGGGTAACAAGGGGTAACAATGATAACAAGGGGTAACAAGGGTAGCAAGGGTTAACAAGGGTAACAAGGGGTAACAAGGGGTAACAAGGGGTAACAAGGGTAACAAGGGTAACAGGGGGTAACAAGGGAGACAAGGGGTAACAAGGGGTAACAAGGGGTATGAAGGGGTAACAAGGGTAACAAGGGGTAACAAGGGGTAACAAGAGTAACAAGGGGTAACAAGGGGTAAGAAGGGGTAACAAGGGTAACAAGGGGTAACAAGGGGTAACAAGGGTAACAAGGGGTAACAAGGGAGACAAGGGGTAACAAGGGGTAACAAGGGGGTAACAAAGGGTAACACAGGGTAACAAGGGGTAACAAAGGGTAAGAAGGGGTAATAAGGGGTAACAAGGGTAACAAGGGGTAACAAAGGGTAACAAGGGGTAACAAGGGTAACACGGGGAAACAAATGGTAACAAGGGGTAACAAGGGTAACAAGGGGTAACCAAGAATAACAAGGGGTAACAAGGGGAACAAAGGGTTACAAGGGGTAACAAGGGTAACAAGGGGTAACGAGCTAAAGTTGTGTAAGGCTGCGTGCAAACGGACGCAACATTGTTGAGCAACAATCCCAACATTGTTGGATGTTACATGTTGCGTCCGTTTGCACACCCTGTTGCGCGTTGTTGGATGTTGTTGAGTGTTGTTGCGCAAAGTTTGAATCCGTTTGCACATCACTGTCAACACGGACGCAACAATCCTTTTGCACGCAGCCTAAAGATGACTGACACCGTAATCGCATTTTTACTATTGCTGCTTTTAGTACTATGGAGGGCATGTAACATCGACCTTGTACAAGGTGATATGGAAGTTTTCAACATGCAAATACAAGCAACAAGACCAGACGAAAAGGATCTGGTGCCTATTTCGGCAACAACAAAAGAAAACTAGGTATGTTTATTACTTCGGCGGTGCACGAAGTGAAGAATTCGCGACGCTCAGAAATGTATCAAAGTCGACATTTTTGGGACAAGATTAGGCACGTTAAGTCAGTAGGTTTTCGGTTTTATTTAGCTATTTGACGAAGTGAGAGCCAAATTAGTTCGAGATGTCTCGAGATCACTTCGATTTCTTTGATTTATTCTTTAAAGGAACAGTACCTCGTTGCTGCCATGCACCAAACTTTGATTTTTGGACAGGATGTCGCGAAATCAAAAGATGCGAGAAGAGTAAGAGAACCTTGAAAAATCCGTTTGCATCTCGCTTGGTCGAGTTCGATACTACACTAAAACTTCTCAGGATTACAGATCAATGATATATTGTTCCCGTTGAGTTTCGATTTGGGCGGAATCGGGATTTTTTGGCGTTACTTTTATTGCCGTTGGCCGGAGGACCGAAAGATGGTAAGCGCTTTTATGCCGATTGAAGGCTTATTCCTTCTGCCAGCTTCCATACAAGCTCAGATAATTGTGAAAGGAATACGCAGAAATGAAACAGCAACAATTATAGAGACTGTAAGAAAGAAACCATTGAGACATGGATGTGACTGAGGAGATCTTATGGAATTAAGCTTCGTGAGCAGAATGTTTTGTAACGATGCGTTAGTAAACTTTTAAATGAACCTCCCTACGGCCGACAAAATCAAACAAACAGGCGCTACATGTTTAGAAAAACTAGTGCAATGAAATCATAATATAATTTTTGACTAACCTTTGCGATAATTAATCGCGTTGAGATTGCATTTTTGTTACATCTTTTAAACGTTTGAGGCTAGAACGCGAGCAAATCAGGCAAATATTACTGGACTTGGAACAATTGACCTCTGGCAACGAGATCTTCGGGTCGCGAGGCGCCCTGCTAGCGACAACATCGCGATGAGTCTTCGATCGTGCCGCGAGCCAAATTTTAAATAAGACAAAAAGAAAGTCTAAAATATTACTTGAGAATGTAAACAACAAATCTCCATCGGCGGTGCGGTCCGGAAGGAAATCTTGTCGAGTCAATATGACAGTTCTATTGTCTTTTGAAGAAAAAGCAGATGACGCTCGCGCGTGCGCACAATCAGGACACTGTCCCTTAACTTATTCGAGGAAGAAAGAATTAGTATTATGGCTTTCTCTGGGTTTGAACCGCCTCACCTGTGCGACCCGTCAGATCAGAGGAGACTCTAAGTTGAGGGATTAGCCGTTTGCGCTACTGCGACCCAAGGTAGTTCGGAATATGAAAATAGCTATGAAATTTTGCACTAGTTTTGGGACAAGATTAGGCGCGCAGGTTCGTGACGTTTCGGCTTGTTTCGGCTATTTCGCGAAATGAGACCGGACTACTTCGTGATATCTTGAGATAACTTCAAGTTTAGTCTTTAATTTAGTCGAGGAATAATAGAGGATATTGCAAGGCCGCGCAGAGACATGAAATTTCTCTACGAGTGTTGAAAAATATTTCACGAGTGAGCGCTCCTTTCGAACTGTTTTATGATGAACATAAAGTTACAAAATGATGCACAAAGACGTTTTGTCTTTGTTGATTGTTACGTAGTAAAATTGCTTTCATGCGTTGCGTGACTTTCTTGAACGTTCTCTACGTTTTTGGATTATTCATGAATAATTAATTAGGGCAAGTTTACATTTCAGCATGAGTCAGCAGATTTGCATCTGTTACTGAAATCATAAAATATGTCGAAAAGCTACTACTTTTCGCCTGTTTAGTATTTCTAGAACCTTATGTCAAACGGTATATAAGTTCCAAGCGAGTTCTTTTGACGAACTAAGGTTTTTCCCACGAGCTGGAATGCTATGTTTAGACAAGTGTGACGACAGTCGATTTTCAAGTTCTGTGTTAACAAGTTTGTGTTGGCGGATGCTGTGTTTTAAAGCTCTGTAAAGACTATTTTTTTCTGGTATTAATCTTCCCTGTGTTAATCCGACATCCCTGCGTGCTGATAGTCAGTGCATAATTATCCTCAAAACATTCGAACTCGTAACATTGAGTTTTAGCCAATTCCATGCTCAACGTAATTGACTCGTTACCCATGCCTAACATATCTTTAATCAGTACATAAGACTGCCATGCTGTTTTTGAAGCCTGATGTGAGACAAATGGAGAATTCTTTTTTCACTGTTTGTTTAGTTAGACTTGTTATTCACCGCTAGTAACCTCATATTTGACTTAGGTCTAAATGTTTAGACCCAAGTCAAATTTAGAAGGATTTGTATGGAGTCATCAGAGCATAACTGGGCTAATATCTCAGAGACAATTGGCCTCTTGAATGTTGCTCTTTTCAGAATATCCTCACAAATCCCATATTTTCAAAAATTAACACCTTACTCTTACCATATTAAAATTTTCATTTCTTCCTATTCCTCCGCATTTACAGTTAATCAGTTCCACAGCCACGACGCCGAAGTGTACGCTCCATAGCGTCTTGTTTTACTTTGTATTCGAGGGCAAATTCCAAGTACAAGCCCCTCGGGGGGCTTATATTCGGAGGGGCGATTTAACGGAGGGTTTTTTGCGTTACGATTTTGAGGGGCTTATACATGGAGGGGCTTATTTTCGGAATTTTACGGTATTGGAAGTCGCGCATGAGACTGCATCGAACTTGTATGAGGGTTATCCCGCTCATAGGGGTGACATTTTTTCCTTTTTACCTGGTTTGACTGTATTCTCCCAGCTGCTCAATGTAAGAGAGATCAATATCTTCCCGGCCAAACTGAACCTGGAATCCAAACTGCGTCTTCCCCATTACTTTCACCTGGGAAACAAAGTTGTACATATAGCGAAGTGAACAAATAAAGATTTGTGATGCCTTTGGCTTGAACAACTACAAAGTCAAAGCTACCCACACTAAGCACCATTGACAACACAAAAACTATTTGCATTAATTAAATCACCTTAACTTAAACCGCCTGGTGAAAGAAATTATCATTCGTGCAAAGATACTTCTCCATTTCCGGCAAATTCTTCGAAATCAACTAGCCTCGACCAGATTTGGAAGATGTTAGCCGATATCCTCAAAAATGAATCACTTTTACGGATAATTCACACACAAAAAAGGAACAGCAGAAGGCGTAGTCTGTGTACAGACGCCCTTCCCCCAGGACCGATTTTTTCCTGAGGGGAGGGGAGGTCTGTATACTGGCTACAGAAGGCGCATTAGTTTGGCTGTTTTAGCAGAACTGCAGAAAATGGCGGAAGATTTTGCACGTTATGCGAAGAAGAAATAGACGATCTACAGTCTAAAAACAGAGCACCAATAGCGCACATAACACTCGACGGATATATCACACTCAGCCACATTAAATAAAAACGTATTTTGACACATGTCGAACTGAATCTGTAAGTGTTGATTTTTTCATGACAAGGAAGAGAACCATGAGGCAGGTGCGGACACCTTGCTCCTCGCGTGCTACGCAAACCAGTGGAGCTGAGGCAAGCGTCCGCTATCCACAGGTGGGGCCCTAACCAAACCAGTTTGCTAAGCTGAATACACGACGCGTTTAGACAACCGGGGAATAACCTCAGGCCGCGGCGAGAGCTAGCTTATTTCTAGGCTCCAAGAGAGTAGTAAAGGAAAACGTTATGTACAGCGCCGCTTTTCGTTCGCGAAAAATCGTTAACTTTGTAACTTTTGAAGTTTTCGCAAGGTCATCGCGAAAAATCGTTAATTTTTTTTAAAATCCTGGACATAAGTGGGCTGGAGAGAGAGAGAGAGATAGAGGGGGCGCGTCTTATTTTTCGCTTGGCTTATTTTGCGATTTTTGCGACGTCCCTACCATCTGCGAGCCTGGCAAAGGCTATAGGAGAGGGGCGCAACGCAGCTCTTTACAAGCCCTCACAGGATTGGCTGTGAAAACAATAGACATAGAAATATGGGGATAGGAGAGAAAGATGGATTCAAGCCCCGGCAGACCGAGACGAGACTACTCTTCCATACTGTGAGCGGATACTTTCCGAACGTCAAAAGAACTGTCAGGAATAACCTGAGATCAGGCCCAGTTTTAGCGGTTCTCATATATTCTCTCTAACGGTTATTTTCAAAGCGAAACGAAAATAGAGCCTGATCTCAGGTTAAGTCAGGAATAAAGGGGTGCTCGAGTTATGAAGGTGCACAAAACTGAGATACGAACCCTCTCTCTGTCGCCCCTGGAGGCGTCAAAACTCTCTGCTATTGGTATTCGCGGTGTTGGCATCTCGAATGGAATTCTGGGTTGAGGATTGCTGTCCGCATGTTCTCGGGCGATGGCCTAAAAAACAAAATCAAAAGTTCTTTTACTTTTTTTTTTCTAGAAAGAGGAAAGGATACTGACATACAAATCATTCAAGGCAATGCCATCACAGATAGTAGAACCCTAAGATTACTTACCAGTGCTTGATTCGTGACATCGCGCGCGGAGTAGCAGTCCATCATGATCACGTGATCAGCAACCTTCAATGAGAAGTAGACATTGAAAGGATCGATCGAGCTACGTACTTTAGTCTGAAAATTAGTACGGTCGGGTAGTGTTTCGATATGAATTGAGTATATTACAAGTAAACTTGTATGGAATAAAGTGATAGAAAGCGAGACTGCAATGATAGTATTATAGTGAAATGGCAGTCTAGTCGTAGAGTTATTGTCGGATGAGGCAAAACAATCAACCAGAAAAACAAAATATTCTTTGACCGATGACGCACATGTTTGACGGATGATGCATTCCTTCTTTGCCCGTCGTGGCAAAATATGGACTTTTGAGTCAAAATATTCTTCGACCCCACTGTAAGGAAAAAAAAGAGTATTCCTCTGACAAGAGAAACTAAATGAGACACACCTATTTGCTTGAAAATTAGAAAGCGTCATGCAATGCGCGAGTGCTCCTCCATGTCAGACCTCTAAAGCGTAAAATGTGCATGCACACAATCTGACATAAGACAATTTTTGTATTTTGTGGAACGAATATAATACTGCATAGCTGACGCTCACCGGAAATTCCACATTTTGATCCGATAATGGGCAAGGATTTCAAAAAACTGTCTACAAAATCCCTACTATAATTTTGGGGATGGCCCCAAGGAGTTTCTCACACCCGCTGCAGCTTTCATGTGAACATCGCTTATTACACAGGGATAACTGATGTCTATTCCATAACAGCTGGATTACATACCTGGAAATAATCTCCTGAACCACCGATAACAAGAATTGTGGAGACGCCAAAGTCTTCGTATAAGCTGCGCACCTAGCACAGAACATAGATTTTAAGTAAAATCGTGTCCATGACACCAAATCAAAGCAGAAAATGGAAATACAAAATACATTCACATGGAAAGGAAAAATAGTGCAGCGGTGAAATCACTCGCCTCGCCTCCCACCAATGTGGCCCGGGGTTCAAATCCCGGCGCTTGCGCCATACGTGGGATGAGTTAGCTGTTGGTTCTCTCCTTTGCTCTGAGAGGTTTTTCTCTGGGTACTACGGTTTCTTCTCTCCTCAAAAACCAGCATTTCCACACTGATTCCAATTCGATCAGGAATCGGGTAAACGAAGAAATACTACGTGGATGTGCTACCTCTGAATCGTTATTTATTTACTTATTTTATTTATTCATAACGTGATAAACCTTCCGCTAACAGCTACAGTGGAGGTACGTACCTTGGATATAAACGGTGTGATTGGTTCTTTTTCAGCAGCGACCAATTTTTGCATTCGAGAATCCCTAATCATGAAATTTGTAGCACTGGTATCCTGCAAAAACAAAATTTAGAGTGTAAATTTAATTGCTGTGTCATTTATTTGAAGATTGAGAATAGGATACAAAAAACTAGATTGCAGTTCGAAGAAAGTAAGTCACCTCGTCAATCAGAAGACACTTGGTCCCCGTTTCCAGGGCTTCTATAATATTAGCGCACTGTGAAGTGGAGCCACTGGCGTCCTGGGTACTAAACTTGCTTGTGTCACGGCCAAACGGTAAATTGTTTATAAACGGGCGGATATCGACCTTCTCGATACTTCTGCCTAGAATGAAAGAGAATTTTTTTTCTTCCTTTGAAAAAACTGCTATTTTACTTAGTGGTAAACACTTCAGAGAGTGAATGATAGATTCTTGCAAGATGGTTCTAACTTTTGCGACTGTGGACAAAATCCTATGACGTTACCATACAATTGAAACCTCTCCAGCAGTACTTTCACATTGTACTATTCATTTAGTACGTAGTTCTAACTTTAGAGTCTGTGGACAAAATCCTTTAGTGTGACCATTCAAATGAAATCTCTTTCGCAGCACTTACGCGGGGTACTATTTAATTTGTAGGTAGCTCTAACTCTTAAGATTGTAGATGAAATCCTATGGTGTTACCATTCAAATAAAACCTCGTTCGTCGTACTTTCACATGTAGCCATAACGCTTGAGTCTGTGGACGAAATACTATGATGTGACCACTCAATTGAAACCTCTTTGCAGTCCTTTCACATGGTGCTACTTGTTTCAGCAATTAGCAAAATGAAATTTTGGAAGTGAAAAAGTTAAATAGACGAGGTTTAGTAATAAATCCTATACTAACCATCCTCTGCCCTTATCGTGAACGCAGTAGGGTCAGTGCAAACAAACTCTCGACCATCTCCAGGGACGTGGTTGTACACTCCGACCTGGATAGCATTCAAAAGGGTAGACTTGCCATGAAAACCTCCTCCTACAATCAGAGTCACTCCTCGAGGGATGCCCATCCCTGTTACTCTTAAAAAGTAAACCACATGAAAAATGAATTGTTTTTAAGGAGAAACTGAAAAGTATTGGATAAATAACGCAAAACTATTTAACGTCGCTATTGAACAGGCTAAGCGGTGTACGATTAAGGTTGGTTTCGCTGCACTGATTGACCGTTTATTAGTTGTCAATGCAACTTCATGGTAACAATGGTGCTGATTGAAAAATCTAACTGGAACTAGAACTGGAAATTGTCCAGGATCTAGAAGACCTTCAGGCGCGGATCAACACCGGTTTCCATCCATTTTATGGAAATCGGTCAGATTTTTCATAATAGATATATTTTTAATAAATAGAAAATTTTCCAAGTCGCAAGGCTTTGTCCAAGGTGAATGGAACTGGCCAATATCCTGTCTGAATGACTCCGAAACCCAGGAAAGGGGACTTTATAGGGAGTTAAAACCTAAAACATTTCCTAGAGGACCAAGCACCCGGACCCCCCTACAAGCTTGCGCCTTCGGCGCTTGTTCAGGAAATCGGTCAGTATTTATCCTAGATCCGCGCCTGACCTTACCGTGAGCACATACAATGAAACAAGGTCCAGGCTTGGATAGCCTGCGTAGCAGGCGATTGAAAGTAAGGGCACAAGAAAGAACGGGGCATGCATGCGTTTAAAACAAAGGTAAATATAAAATCAGGAACATAAAAAACAAATTTCGATCTGTGAAAATTTGGTCAGTAGGAAAAAAATTCAGTTCCTTTTCTTATTAACTTACTTTCCGGCATGCGGTAGATCAAACTCAACACTCATGCTTTCGGGGCTTTTAAACAGTGTAACATTATTCTTGTCCATCGGGCAGTCATCTGCACCGCTAACGCGCGGCAAGATCGCACCATCTCTAACAAATGCAGCAAGATTTGCAGTGGGTAGCTGAGCGCGGAGAAACTCTTGGTCTTCAACGCACTCTATATGCTTCTTGAAAGCATCCTCGTCTTGGCTGGCATAGGGTATAGCCTGAAAAAAGAAACAAAACAAGAAACAAATTAACGCAACTCAGTGTCTTCATGGATAATAGATTCACTAATACCCTTAACTGTATAGCCGAGCAGGGCTCTTCGGAGGAGGAAAAGTGATTAACCAATAACGGAGCGCCAAAAAAATTGACGAGCGAAGCGAACCGAATGAGGGACTAGGAGGGAGAAGGAGCGGCGATCACCCCTTCCCCTTCTTATTACCCCCCCCCCCCCCCCCCCCACGCTAGTTTGACTCTCTCTCTTCACTAAGCAGCCTGGTCCCAAGTTACTTACTGTGTGGTTCGACTCCTGTAGTTACCAAGGTAAACCCCGGGAACAGTTAGAAAATATTGCTAAGCTTTGTGATCTTAAAGCAAATCATGAAGGCGTTTCTAGCTGTTGTTGCAAAAAAACATAGAACATAAAAAAATGAGCATTAGGTTGTTAACCTGCCGAGATCAGAACATTTAGAATTCCTTTATTTGGTAATCTTACGCAAAAGAAATTGAGTTATCCAAATACAATGGCTGCAACACGTATGACAATAAGCCTTTCTGTAAAAGTTTGGAGTTCGGCCTGTAATTGAATGAGTCCAGAACAACAATAAAACGACATGTTCCCGAAAGAGGAAAGGATCCACTTGACATAAAGATCCCAGTTAGTTGCAGGTCACCTCGTTCAATCATAAAGCTGAACTCGCCAATAAAAGACCCTATTACAAGACTCCGAAGCTTGAAAATGAATTCCTTACCTCCTCAATAATCTGAGGCAAATTTTGCGTGAGAATTTTCATGCAGATATGTCCTTCAATGGACCGACCTCGGGCAGGAAGAGCAATGGTGAATCTCAGCTGAAAAAAGGAGTTGCACAGTAGAAAATTAGTTGTAGTCGGAATTCAGAACCACCTTGTACAGCATAATAAACGATACAACAACAACGTACTGTTCAGTTGCTTTAATTTGAAGGGTCACACTTTGGGATTTTATCCATAAACTCAATAGTTAGAACTACCTTGTACAGCATAATAAACGGTACCACAGCAAAGTACTGCTTAGTAGCTTCCATTTGAAGGGTCACACTTTAGGATTTTATCCATAAACTCAATAGTTAGAGCCACCTTGTACAGCATAATAAACGGTACCACAGCAAAGTACTACTTAGTAGCTTCCATTTGAAGGGTCACACTTTAGGATTTTATCAATAAAATCAATAGTTAGAACCACCTTGTACAGTATAATGAACAGAACCACAGCAAAGTACTGCTCAGTACCATTCATTTAAAGAATCACAATTTAGGATTTTATCTATACACTTAACAGTTAGAACCACCTTGTACATCATAATAAACAGTACTGCTTAGAAGCTTTCATTTGAATGGTACACTTTAGGATTTTATCCCTAAACTCAAAAGCAAAAATTTCGTTACACATCTCCATAATTGACAAACGGAGTTAAAGAGTTAGGAAATAAAGAAGTACCTCAATGCTCTCACGTTTCACAAGGCAAGAAGTTCTCTCAAGAACGTGCTGACATGGCCTAAAATAAAAAAATGTGTAATTAATATAGTAGAACGTTTAAATAAAGCTTCCAGAGCCACCGAGATGTCAATCCAAACACCTCAAGAATGACCCACAGTAATATTTCGGTGAAAAAAGAGAAATCACAACAAAAAAAGTGACAACAGCGAAAACAGAGTCAATAGCTAAAAAAGCTAAAAAAAAGTGAAAACAGGGATAAGAGTGAAAACAGTGAAAACGGTGAAAACAGTAACAACAGCGCCAACAGTGACAACGGTGACAACAGCGACAACAGTAAAAACAGTGACTATGATGACAACAGCAACAACAGCGACAACAGCGAAAACAGTGACAACAGCGAAAACAGTGACAACGGCGACAGCGGTGACAATGGTGACAACGGTGACAAGGGTGACAACAGCGACAACAGCGACAACAGCGACAACAGCGACAACAGGGAGAACAGTGACAAAGGTGACAACACTGACAACAGTGTCAACGGTGACAAAACTGACAACGGTGACAACAGTGATAACAGTGACAACGCTGACAACAGTCACGACAGTGACAATAGGGACAACGGTGACAACACTGACCATCGTGGTGACGGTGACAACAGTGACAACAGTGACAAGTGTGACACCAGTGACAACAGTGACAACAGTAACAAAAGTAACAACAGTGACAACGGTGACAACGGTGACAACGGTGACAACAGTGACAATACTGACAACAGTGACAACACTGACAACAGTGGCAACGACGACAACGGTGACAGCAGTGACAACAGTGACAACAGTGACAACAATGACAACAGTGGCAATGGTGACAACGGTAAAAACAGTGGCAACAGTGACAACAGTGACAGCAGTGACAACGGTGACAACCGTGACAACAGTGACAACACTGACAACAGTGACAACGATGACAACAGTGACAACAGTGACAACGGTCACAACACTGAAAAGAGTAACAACAGTGACAAAAGTGACAATAGTGACGACAGTGACAACAGTGACAAAAGTGACAGCTATGACAACAGTGACAACAGTAACAAAAGTGACCACAGTAACAACCGTGACAATGATGACAACGGTCACAACAGTGACAAAGAGTGACAACGGTGACAATGCTAAAAACAGTGAAAACAGTGACAACAGTGACAACGGTGACAATACTGACAAAAGTGACAACGGTGACAACGGTGACAATAGTGACAATAGTGACAACGGTGAGAACGGTGACAAAAATGACAACAGTAACAACGATGACAATAGTGACAACAGTGACATTAGTGACAATGGTGACAATGGTGACAACAGTGACAACAGTGGCAACAGTGACAACAGTGACAAAAGTGACAATAGTGACGACGGTGACAAAATTGAAAATAGTGACAACGGTGACAAATATGACCACACTGACAACACTAACAACGGTGACAAGAGTGACAACAGTGACAAGGTGACAACGGTGAAAACAGTGACCACAGTGACAATAGTGACAACGGTGACAATAGTGACAACAGTGACAACGGTGAAAAAAGTGACAACGGTGACAACACTGACAACGGTGACAACAGTGACAACAGTGATAACGGTGACAATTGTGACAACAGAGAAAATAGTGGCAACAGTGACAACAGTGACAAAAGTGACAACGGTGACAGCAGGACAACAGGGACAACAGTGACAACGGTGACAACGGTGACAAATGTGACAACACTGACAACACTGACAACACTAACAACATCGACAACGATAACAACAGTGACAATGGTGACAATGGTGACAACAGTGACAACAGTGACAACAGTGACAACGGTGACAACAGTGACAACAGTGAAAACGGTGACAACAGTGACAACAATGACAACTGTGAAAATGGTGACAACAGTGACAGCAGTGGCAACAGTGACTACGGTGACAAAAGCGACAACAGTAAAAACAGTGACTATGATGACAACAGCGACAACAGCGACAACAGCGAAAACAGTGACAACAGTGAAAACAGTGACAACGGCGACAGCGGTGACAATGGTGACAACGGTGAAAAGGGTGACAACAGCGACAACAGGGAGAACAGTGACAAAGGTGACAACACTGACAACAGCGTCAACGGTGAAAACGCTGACAACGGTGACAACAGTGAAAACAGTGACAACGCTGACAACAGTCGCGACAGTGACAATAGGGACAACGGTGACAACACTGACAACCATGGCGACAGTGACAACAGTGACAACAGTAACAAAAGTAACAACAGTGACAACGGTGACAACGGTGACAACAGTGACAATAGTGACAACAGTGACAACACTGACAACAGTGGCAACGGCGACAACGGTGACAGCAATGACAACAGTGACAACAGTGACAAAGATGACAACAGTGGCAATGGTGACAACGGTAAAAACAGTGGCAACAGTGACAACAGTGACAGCAGTGACAACGGTGACAACCGTGACAACAGTGACAACACTGACAACAGTGACAACGATGACAACAGTGACAACAGTGACAAAAGTGACAACAGTGACAACGGTCACAACACTGAAAAGAGTAACAACAGTGAATAAAGTGACAATAGTGACAACAGTGACAACAGTAACAAAAGTGACCACAGTAACAACCGTGACAATGATGACAACGGTCACAACAGTGACAAAGAGTGACAATGGTGACAATGCTAAAAAAAGTGAAAACAGTGACAACAGTGACAACGGTGACAATACTGACAAAAGTGACAACGGTGACAATAGTGACAATAGTGACAATGGTGAGAACGGTGACAAAAATGACAACAGTAACAACGGTGACAATAGTGACAACAGTGACATTAGTGACAACGGTGACAATGGTGACAACAGTGACAACAGTGCCAACAGTGAGAACAGTGACAAAAGTGGCAACAGTGACTACGGTGACAAAAGCGACAACAGTAAAAACAGTGACTATGATGACAACAGCGACAACAGCGACAACCGCGAAAACAGTGACAACAGCGAAAACAGTGACAACGGCGACAGCGGTGACAATGGTGACAACGGTGACAAGGGTGAAAACAGCGACAACAGGGAGAACAGTGACAAAGGTGACAACACTGACAACAGCGTCAACGGTGAAAACGCTGACAACGGTGACAACAGTGAAAACAGTGACAACGCTGACAACAGTCACGACAGTGACAATAGGGACAACGGTGAAAACACTGACAACCATGGCGACAGTGACAACAGTGACAACAGTAACAAAAGTAACAACAGTGACAACGGTGACAACGGTGACAACAGTGACAATAGTGACAACAGTGACAACACTGACAACAGTGGCAACGGCGACAACGGTGACAGCAATGACAACAGTGACAACAGTGACAAAGATGACAACAGTGGCAATGGTGACAATGGTAAAAACAGTGGCAACAGTGACAACAGTGACAGCAGTGACAACGGTGACAACCGTGACAACAGTGACAACACTGACAACAGTGACAACGATGACAACAGTGACAACAGTCACAACACTGAAAAGAGTAACAACAGTGACAAAAGTGAAAATAGTGACAACAGTGACAACAGTGACAAAAGTGACAGCTGTGACAACAGTGACAACAGTAACAAAAGTGACCACAGTAACAACCGTGACAATGATGATAACGGTCACAACAGTGACAAAGAGTGACAATGGTGACAATGCTAAAAACAGTGAAAACAGTGACAACAGTGACAACGGTGACAATACTGACAAAAGTGACAACGGTGACAATAGTGACAATAGTGACAACGGTGAGAACGGTGACAAAAATGACAACAGTAACAACGGTGACAATAGTGACAACAGTGACAATAGTGACAACGGTGACAATGGTGACAACAGTGACAACAGTGCCAACAGTGAGAACAGTGACAAAAGTGGCAACAGTGACTACGGTGACAAAAGCGACAACAGTAAAAACAGTGACTATGATGACAACAGCGACAACAGCGACAACAGCGAAAACAGTGACAACAGCAAAAACAGTGACAACGGCGACAGCGGTGACAATGGTGACAACGGTGACAAGGGTGACAACAGCGACAACAGGGAGAACAGTGACAAAGGTGACAACACTGACAACAGCGTCAACGGTGAAAACGCTGACAACGGTGACAACAGTGAAAACAGTGACAACGCTGACAACAGTCACGACAGTGACAATAGGGACAACGGTGAAAACACTGAGAACCATGGCGACAGTGACAACAGTGACAACAGTAACAAAAGTAACAACAGTGACAACGGTGACAACGGTGACAACAGTGACAATAGTGACAACAGTGACAACACTGACAACAGTGGCAACGGCGACAACGGTGACAGCAATGACAACAGTGACAACAGTGACAAAGATGACAACAGTGGCAATGGTGACAACGGTAAAAACAGTGGCAACAGTGACAACAGTGACAGCAGTGACAACGGTGACAACTGTGACAACAGTGACAACACTGACAACAGTGACAACGATGACAACAGTGACAACAGTGACAACGGTCACAACACTGAAAAGAGTAACAACAGTGACAAAAGTGA
Source organism: Porites lutea (assembly GCF_958299795.1). Lineage (NCBI taxonomy): Eukaryota > Metazoa > Cnidaria > Anthozoa > Scleractinia > Poritidae > Porites > Porites lutea. Next base: position 3,755,170 of record NC_133201.1, read on the forward strand.
CAATAGTGACAACAGTGACAACAGTGACAAAAGTGACAGCTGTGACAACAGTGACAACAGTAACAAAAGTGACCACAGTAACAACCGTGACAATGATGATAACGGTCACAACAGTGACAAAGAGTGACAATGGTGACAATGCTAAAAACAGTGAAAACAGTGACAACAGTGACAACGGTGACAATACTGACAAAAGTGACAACGGTGACAATAGTGACAATAGTGACAACGGTGAGAACGGTGACAAAAATGACAACAGTAACAACGGTGACAATAGTGACAACAGTGACATTAGTGACAACGGTGACAATGGTGACAACAGTGCCAACAGTGCCAACAGTGACAACAGTGACAAAAGTGACAATGGTGACGACGGTGACAAAATTGAAAGTAGTGACAACGGTGACAAATGTGACCACACTGACAACACTGACAACGGTGGCAAGAGTGACAACAGTGACAACGGTGACAACAGTGAAAACGGTAAAAACAGTGACCACAGTGACAATAGTGACAACGGTGACAATAGTGACAACAGTGACAACAGTGAAAAAAGTGACAACGGTGACACGGTGACAACAGTGACAACGGTGACAACAGTGACAACAGTGACAACAGTGACAACGGTGACAATGGTGACAACAGTGACAATAGTGGCAACAGTAACAACAGTGACAAAAGTGACAACGGTGACAGCAGGACAACAGGGACAACAGTGACAACGGTGACAACGGTGACAAATGTGACAACACTGACAACATCGACAACGATAACAACAGTGACAATGGTGACAATGGTGACAACAGTGACAGCAGTGACGACAGTGACAACGGTGAGAACAGTGACAACAGTGAAAACGGTGACAACAGTGACAACAATGACAACTGTGAAAATGGTGAGAACAGTGACAGCAGTGGCAACAGTGAAAACGGTGACAAAAGTGACAACGGTGACAACGGTGACAAGGGTGACAAGGGTGACAAGAGTGACAACAGTGAAAACGGTGACAACGGTGACATCGGTGACAACAATGACAACAGTGACAACAGTGACAAAAATGACAATAGGGACAACGGTGACATCGGTGACAACAATGAGAACAGTGACAACGGTGACAACAGTTACAACGGTGACAACAGTGACAACAGTGAAAACGGTGACAAAAGTGACAACAGTGACAAGAGTGGCAACAGTGACAACAGTGACAAAAGTGACAACCGTGCAACAGTGACAGCAGTGACAACAGTAACAAAAGTAACAAGAGTGACAAACGGTGACAACGGTCACAACGCCGAGAACAGTGACACCAGTGACAACGGTGACAACAGTGACGACAGTGACAACGGTGACAATGGTGACAAAAGTTAAAACAGTGACAACAGTGACAGCGATGACAAAGATGACAACAGTGACAACAGCGACAACGATGACGACTGTGACAACAGTGACAACTGTGACAAGAGTGGAAACGGTCAAAAGAGTGACAATGGTGAGAACAGTGACAACGGTGACATCAGTGACAACAGTAACAACAGTCAAAACAGTGACAACGATGACGACGGTGACAATAGAGACAACAGTGACAACTCTGACAACAGTGACAAAAGTGACAACAGTAACAAAAGTAATAACAGTGGCAACAGTGGCAACGGTGACAACGGTGACAACAGTAAAAACAGTGACAAAGAGTGACAAGGGTAACAAGAGTGACAACAGTCACAACGGTGAAAACGGTGACATCGGTGACAACAATAACAACAGTGACAACAGTGACAAAAGTGACAACAGTGACAACAGTGACAATGGTGAATACGTTGACATCGGTGACAACAATGACAACAGTGACAACGGTGACAACAGTTACAACGGTGACAACAGCGACAACAGTGACAACAGTCACAACGGTAAAAACGGTGACAACAGTGACAACAAAGGCAATGGTGACAACGGTGACAACAATGACAACAGTGACAGGGGTGACAACAGTGACAAGGGTGACAACAGTGACAAGGGTGACAACGGTGACAACAGTGAAAAGGGTGAGAAGAGTGACAACGGTGACAACAGTGAAAACAGTGATAACGATGAAAACGGTGACAACAGTGACAACAAAGACAATGGTGACAACGGTGAGAACAATGACAACAGTGACAGGGGTGACAACAGTGACAAGGGTGACAACAATGACAACGGTGACAACAGTGAGAACAGTGACAACGGTGAAAACGGTGACAACAGTGACAACAGTGACAATCGTAAAAACCGTGACAACAGTGACAACAGTGACAATGGTGACAACAGTGACAATGGTGACAACGGTGAGAACAATGACAACAGTGACAAGGGTGACAAAAGTGACAACGGTGACAACAGTGACAACGGTGACAACAGTGACAACGGTGACAACGCTAATAACGCTGACAACGGTGACAACGGCGACAACAGTGACAATGGTGACAACAGTGACAACAGTGACAATGGTCACAACGGTGACACCAGTGAAAACAGTGACAATGGTGACAACGGTGACAACGGTGACAACGGTGACAAAAGAGACAACGGTGAAAACATTGACAACAGTGACAACAGTGACGACAGTGACAACGGTGACAACAGTGACAACAGTGACAACAGTGACAACGGTGACAACGGTGAAAACATTGAGAACAGTGACAACAGTGACAACAGTGACAACAGTGACAATAGTGACAACGGTGACAACGGTGATAACAGTGACAACGGGGACAACGGTGACGACGGTGAAAACAGTGAAAACAGTGACAACTGTGACAACAGTGACAACGGTAAAAACGGTGACAACAGTCACAACAGTGACAATGGTGACGACGGTGACAAAAATGACAAAAGTGACAAAAGTGACAATGGTGACAACGGTGATAACAGTGACAACAGTGACAACGGTAACGAAGGTGACAACAGTGAAAACAGTGACAACTGTGACAACAGTGACAACGGCAAAAACGGTGACAACAGTCACAACAGTGACAATGGTGAAAACGGTGACAAAAATGACAACCGTGACAAGGGTGAAAACAGTGACAACGGTGACCACAATGACAATAGTGACAACGGTGACAACAGTGAACACAGTGACAACGGTGACAACAGTGACAATGGTTAAAACGGTGACACCAGTGACAACAGTGACAATGGTGACAACGGTGACAACAATGACAACAGTTACAAGGGTGACAACAGTGACAACGGTGACAACAGTGACAACAGTGACAACGGTGACAACGGTGACAACAATGACAAGAGTGGCAACAGTGAGAACAGTAACAAAAGTGACAAGGAAGACAACAGTGACAACAGTGACAACAGTGACATCGGTGAGAACGGTGACAACAGTGACAACAATGGAAAACGTGACAACACTAACAAAAGTGACAACAGTGAAAACGGTAACAACAGTGACAACAGTGACAACTGTGAAAGCAGTGACAATAGTGACAACAGTGACAACAGTGAGAACAGTGACAAAGGTGACAACGCTGACAACGCTGACAACAGTGACAACAGTGACAATAATGACAACAGTGACAACAGTGACAATGGTCAAAACGGTGACAGCAGTGACAACAGTGACAACGGTGAATACGGTGACAATGGTGACAACAGTGAGAACAGCGACAACAGTGACAACGGTGACGACAGTAACAACAGTGACAACGGTGAAAACAGTGACAACGGTGAAAACAGTAACAACAGTGACAACAGGGCAACAGTGACAACAGTGAGAACACTGACAATATTGAAAACAGTGACAACGGTGACACCAGTGACAAGAGTGACAACGGTGACGATGGTGACAACAGTGACAATGGTGACGATGGTGACAACAGTGACAACAGTGGCAAGAGTGACAACAGTGACAAAAGTAACAACGGTGACAACGTTGACAATAGTGACAAGAGTGAGAACGGTGACAACAGTGACAACGGTGACAACGCTGACAACGCTGACAACGGTGAAAACGGAGACAATAATGACAACAGTGACAACAGTGACAATGGTCACAACGGTGACAACAGTGACAACAGTGACAACGGTGACAACGCTGACAACAGTGACAACAGCGACAAGAGTGAGAACGGTCACAACAGTGACAACAGTGACAACGGTGACAACGGTGACAACGGTGACAACAGTGACAACGGTGACAACAGTGACAACAGCGACAACAGTGACAACGGTGACAACGGTGACAACAGTGACAACGGTGACAACGGTGACAACAGTGACGACAGTGACAACAGTAACAACAGTGAAAACGGGGAAAACGGTGACAACAGTGAGAACACTGACAATGGTGACAACGGTGACATCAATGACAACAGTGACAAGGGTCACAACAGTGACAACGGCAACAACAGTGACAACAGTGACAACGGTGACAACGGTGACAACAGCGACAACAGTGACAACGGTGACGACAGTAACAACAGTGACAACGGTGACAACGGTGAAAACAGTGACAACGGTGAAAACAGTAACAACAGTGACAACAGGGCAACAGTGACAACAGTGAGAACACTGACAATATTGAAAACGGTGACAACGGTGATAGCAGTGACAACAGTGACAACGGTGACGATGGTGACAACAGTGACAACGGTGACGATGGTGACAACAGTGACAACAGTGGCAAGAGTGAGAACAGTGACAAAAGTGACAACGGTGACAACAGTGAAAACAGTGACAACAGTGACAATGGTGACAACGCTGACAACGGTGACAACGGTGGCAACGGTGACAATAATGACAACAGTGACAACAGTGACAATGGTCACAACGGTGACAACAGTGACAACGGTGACAACAGTGACAACAGTGACAACGGTGACAACGGTGACAACAGTGACAACAGTGACAACAGTGACAACGGGGGAAACGGTGACAACAGTGAGAACAGTGACAATGGTGACAACGGTGACAACATTGACAACGGTGACAACAGTGACAACAGTGACAAAGGTTAAAACGGTGAAAACAGTGACAACGGGGAAAACAGTGACAACGGTGACAACGGTTACAACATTGACAACATTGACAACGGTGAAAACAGTGACAACAGTGACAAAGGTTAAAACGGTGAAAACAGTGACAACGGGGAAAACGGTGACAACAGTGAGAAAAGTGACAATGGTGACAACAATGACTACAGTGACAAGGGTCACAACAGTGACAACGGCAACAACAGTGACAACAGTGACAACGGTGACAACGGTGACAACAGTGACAACAGTGGCAACAGGGACAACAGTGGCAACAGTGACAATAGTGACAAAAGTGACAACGGTGACACAGTGACAACAGTGGCAACACTGAAAACAGTGACAACAGTGACAATAGTGACAACAGTGACAACGGTGACAACAGTGGCAACAGTGAAAACACTGACAACACTGACAACAGTGACAATAGTGACAACAGTGACAACAGTGACAACGGTGACAACGGTGAAAACAGTGACAACGGTGACAACGGTGACAACGATGACAACATTGACAACATTGAAAACGGTGACAACATGGACAACAGTGACAACAGTGACATTGGTGACAACGATGAAAACAGTGACAACGGTGACAATGCTGACAACAGTGACAACGGTGACAACGGTGAAAATAGTGACAACATTGACAACAGTGACAACGATGACAACAGTGACAACAGTGGAAACAGTGACAACAGTGACAAAAGTGACAACGGTGACAACAGTGACAACACTGACAACAGTGACAACAGTGACAATAGTGACAACAGTGACATTGGTGACAACGATGAAAACAGTGACAACGGTGACAATGCTGACAACAGTGACAACGGTGACAACAGTGACAATAGTGACAACAGTTACAACAGTGACAAGGATGACAACAGTGACAACAGTGGCAACAGTGAAAACAGTGACAAAAGTGACAACGGTGACAACGGTGAAAACAGTGAAAACGGTGACAACGGTGACAACGGTGACAACGATGACAACATTGACAACATTGACAACGGTGACAACATGGAAAACAGTGACAACAGTGACATTGGTGACAACGATGAAAACAGTGACAACGGTGACAATGCTGACAACAGTGACAACGGTGACAACGGTGAAAATAGTGACAACATTGACAACAGTGACAACAGTGATAAAAGTGACAACGGTGACAACGGTGACAAAAGTGACACCACTGACAACAGTGACAACAGTGACAATAGTGACAACAGTGACAACGGTAACAACGGTAAAAACAGTGACAACATTGACAATGGTGACAACATGGACAACAGTGACAACATGGACAACAGTGACAACAGTGACATTGGTGACAACAACGAAAAAAGTGACAACGGTGACAATACTGACAACAGTGACAACGGTTGACAACGGTGACAATAGTGACAACAGTTACAACAGTGACAACGATGACAACAGTGACAACAGTGGCAACAGTGACAACAGAGACAAAAGTGACAACGGTGACAATGGTGATAATAGTGACAACACTGACAACAGTGACAATAGTGACAATAGCGACAACAGTGACAACGGTGATAACGGTGAAAACAGTGACAACGGTGAAAACAGTGACAAAAGTGACAACGGTGACAACGGTGAAAACAGTGAAAACGGTGACAACGGTGACAACGGTGACAACGATGACAACATTGACAACATTGACAACGGTGACAACATGGAAAACAGTGACAACAGTGACATTGGTGACAACGATGAAAACAGTGACAACGGTGACAATGCTGACAACAGTGACAACGGTGACAACGGTGAAAATAGTGACAACATTGACAACAGTGACAACAGTGATAAAAGTGACAACGGTGACAACGGTGACAAAAGTGACACCACTGACAACAGTGACAACAGTGACAATAGTGACAACAGTGACAACGGTAACAACGGTAAAAACAGTGACAACATTGACAATGGTGACAACATGGACAACAGTGACAACATGGACAACAGTGACAACAGTGACATTGGTGACAACAACGAAAAAAGTGACAACGGTGACAATACTGACAACAGTGACAACGGTTGACAACGGTGACAATAGTGACAACAGTTACAACAGTGACAACGATGACAACAGTGACAACAGTGGCAACAGTGACAACAGAGACAAAAGTGACAACGGTGACAATGGTGATAATAGTGACAACACTGACAACAGTGACAATAGTGACAATAGCGACAACAGTGACAACGGTGATAACGGTGAAAACAGTGACAACGGTGAAAACAGTGACAACCGTGACAACGGTGACAACGATGACAACAGTGGCAACATTGACAATGGTGACACCATGGACAACATTGACAACAGTGACATTGGCGACAACGATAAAAACAGTGACAACGGTGACAATGCTGACAACAGTGACAACAGTGACAACGGTGACAATAGTGACAACAGTGACAACAGTGACAACGATGACAACAGTGACAACAGCGAAAACGGTGAAAATTGTGACAACAATGATAACGGTGACAATGGTGCAAAAGAGACAACAGTGACAATGGTGACAACAGTGACAACAGTGACAACGCCGACAAAAGTGTCACAGGTGACAACAGTGAAAATGGTGACAACAGTAGCAACAGTGGCAACAGTGACAACAGTGACAACAGTGACAAAAGTGACAACGGTGACAACGGTGACATTCGTGACAACACTGACAAGGGTGACAACAGTGACAACGATGACATTAGTGACAATGGTGACAATGGTGAAAACAGTAACAACCGTGAAAAAAGTGACAACGGTGACAACCGTGACAACAGTGACAAAGGCGGCAACAGTAACAACAGTGACAAAAGTGACAACGGTGACAACAGTGACAACAGTAACAACTGTCACAACAGTGACAATAGTGACAACAGTGACAACGGTGACAACGGTGAAAACAGTTACAACGGTGACAACACTCATAACGGTGACAACGCTGACAACAGTGACAACGGTGACAAAGGTGACAATAGTGGCAACAGTGACAGCTGTGACAATGGTGACAACGATGACAACAGTGACAACAGGGACAATGGTTAAAACGGTCACAACAGTGACAACAGTGACAATGGTGACATCGCTGACAACAATGACAACAGTGACAGGGTGACAACAGTGACAACAGTGACAACAGTAACAACAGTGACAACGGTGACAACGGTGACAACAGTGACAACAGTGACAACAGTGGCAACAGTGACAACGGTGACAACGGTGACAACAGTGACAACAGTGGCAACAGTGACAACAGTGAAAAAGTGACAACGGTGACAACGGTGAGAACAGTGACAACAGTGACAAGGGTGACAACGGTGACAACGGTGAAAACAGTGACAACGGTGACAACAGTGATAACGGTGACAACGCTGACAACGATGACAACAGTGACAACGGTGACAACAGTGACAATAGTGACAACAGTGACAACAGTGACAATGGTCACAACGGTGACAACAGTGACAACAGTGACAACGATGACGACAGTGACAACAGTGACAACGGTGACAATGGTGACAAAAGTGACAACAGTGACAACGGTGAAAACGGTGACAACAGTGACAACAGTGACAACGGTGAAAACGGTGACAACAGTGTCAACAGTGACAACAGTGACAACAGTGACAGCGGTGACAATGGTGACAACGGTGATAACAGTGACAACAGTGACAACGGTGATAACGGTGACAACAGTGACAACAGTGACAACTGTGACAACAGTGACAACAGTGACAGTGGTGACAATGGTGACAACGGTGATAATAGTGACAACAGTGACAACAGTGACAACGGTGACAACGGTGAAAACGGTGACAACAGTGACAACAGTGACAGTGGTGACAATGGTGACAACGGTGATAACAGTGACAACATTGACAACGGTGACAACGGTGACAACAGTGACAACAGTGACAACTGTGACAACAGTGACAACAGTGACAACAGTGACAACAGTAACAAAAGTAACAACAGTAACAACAGTGACAACGGTGAAAACGGTGACAACAGTGACAACAGTGACAACAGTGACAACAGTGACAAGAGTAACAAAAGTAACAACAGTGACAACGGTGATAACGGTGACAATGGTGACAACAGGGACAACAGTGACAATGGTGACGACAGTGACAACAGTGACAACAACAACAACAGTGACAACGGTTAAAACGCTGACAACAGTGACAACGGTGACAACAGTGACAACAGTGACAATGGTGACAACGGTGATGACGGTGATAACAGTGACAACAGTGACAACGGTGACGACGGTGACAACAGTGACAACAGTGACAACAGTAACAAAAGTAACAACAGTGACAACGGTGACAACAGTAACAACAGTGACAACAGGGACAACGGTGACAATGGTGACGACAGTGACATTCGGTGACAATGCTGACAATGGTGACTACAGTGACATTCGATGACAATGCTGACAATGGTGACAACGGTGACAACGGTGACAACAGTGACAACGGTGACAGTGACAACAGTGACAAGAGCGACAAGAGTGAAAACAGCAATAACAGCGACAACAGCAACAACAGTGACAACAGCAACATCAGTGACAACAGTGACAATAGGGACAACAGTGACAACGGTAACAACAATTACAACAGCGACAATGGTGACATCAATGACAACGGCGACATCAGTGACAACAGTACAATAATGACAACAGTGACAACAGCAATGACAGGGACATTTGAGAGAACCTAGGTAACCAGGACACCAGGGATTACTGGGATAACTGGGAGAGCTGGGACAACTGGGATAAACAGGACAACTGGGAAATCCGGGACAATTTGGACAACTGGGACAACCTGGATAACCAGGACAACTTGGACAATGAGGAGAACTAGGACAACTGGGACAGCTGGGACAACTGAGACAACCAGAGCAATGTGGAAAACTGGGACAACTGGGACAACCCGGACAACTGCAACAACCAGGACAACCAAGACAACTTGGACAACTGGGACAACCAGGACAGCTTGGACAACTGGGACAACCCGGACAACTTGGACAACTGTACTTGGACAACCTGGACAACAAGGACCATTAGGCCAACTGGGACTACAGCAACAACTAGCACAAATGGATTAACCAGGACTGGGACAACTGGGACAACCGGAACAACTGGGACAACTTTGATAACCAGGACAACTGGGACAACCTGGAAAACCTGGACAACTTGGACAACCGGGACAACGAGGACAACTGCGACAAGTGGGACGTCCAGGACAACTGGGTCAACCAGGACATCCAGGACAACTTGACGAACCGGGACAACCAGGACAACTGCGACAACTGGGACAACCAAGACAACCAGGACAACCAGGACAACCAGGACATCTGGGACAACTAGGACATCTAGGACAACCTTGACAACCAGGAGTTTTGGGACAACCGGGATGACTGGACAAATATTTTAGAAATAATTGTACATGCTGTTAATTAAATGACTGGCTTTTCTAAAACAAAACAAATTTCTCTTAAAGATCATGAACATATCAGGTAAAATTTCCCGGTCCTACTGACATTTTTTTAAAAATCATAACTTCACTATCCCAGTCCAAATAATCTTAAAGTCCACATTTTAAAAAATGTCCATTCATTTGAAGAAATTATATTATTTGTACCTTTCAATATTTATGCTTCCTCCTTTCTTGCCATGCCATCCCTCGCCTCCTCCACTAAGCGGTCTATCAAACCCTCCTTCACGTACAAGACTATAGAACATTCTGGTGAGGTAATCACCAGTGGCTATTTGCTGGATACGAGAGCTGCCATTCAAAAAATTAACGTTGTATAAGTATCTGTTGTAAGTCTAGGCCTGGTTGTAGAAACACTATGGTACTATCCATATAGAGATATATCACATTCAGAGGATAATGTTAGGAGGCAGGGTGGCCGTGCGGTTAGAGCACCAGACTTGCAATTCGTAGGTCTAGTCCTGCCCTGACCACTAGCGTTCTTTACTAACAAAAATTATGGAAATGATATTGAGTTGAAAGGAATCCAGTTTCCTGGCCAAGGTGCCCCTGATAAAATTAATGGGGGTGGCTAATTTGCAGTCGCTCATGGTAGCTCAAAAATTTTTGCCTTAGTGCCACAGGCGGAACACCAGATTACTATACATTCTGATGAACATGATCAATTTTCAAAAACCCTGCATTTCTGGATCTGATAAATTACTATCATAACATTTCAGTACCAAGCTATACATAGCAACGACACAAGAAACTCAAGAACAGGCAAACAAAACTGCTTAAAACTACTGTATACATAAATTTTATCCTTGTTGGTCTGTTTGGCCTTCATCTTTTATCACATGCACACATTACGTATTTTATTCATTATATCGAGGTATATTTTACGTTTGCCCTTGTGGATTGTGTTCGTTATAAGGAGGATTTCATTAAATCAAGGTTCATTAAATACAAGTTTTGTTCCGTACATTTTACTGTAATTTTGGCTGTGCTAAAGAAGAAGAAGTTATACAGAGGCTTTGTTATATAGAGGTTCATTTAACTGAGGTTCCACTAGTGATTTATCCAGTGTGTAGCATTATCCACCTTTTGAACAACTATGCATGTCATTTCGACGCAGCACTCATTCAGAGGCTGCAGTATTCATATGGGCGATGCATGGTCCTCACATTTTCAAGTAAATACACAGGGACACCCAACAACTGTTTTCTTTTAAATATCTGTTTGGAGAAGCAAATATTGCCTAGAATTTTCTATTACTTAAGGATGTTTAAAAGTTTCTAGGTGACTGTTCCATTCATGTACAATTTTTGAATCTTATATATATAGCTAATAAATTTCTTCAACTTTCTGAACTTTCATTTTTCATATTCCTCTTCCCTTGATTAGGCTATGTTTTCTTGAAAAAGGAAACCTAAAATTTTCAGATTAGAAAATGCGATGGAGAGAGTAAAAGGAAAAATCCACAATTTCATAATACGTTAAATTGCATCTACAATATTTCGGGAAAATAATACTGAAGCCCTTGTAATTTTGAAAAGACTCAAGTTCTCCTAGGATGACCAAACAGGTACAAATTTTATAGCACCGTTTAGAAAGCATGTCTTCAGATCTAAAAGTACTTTGGATAGCCTAAAATAGGGTTTTCAACGTATTTAAGAGGAAACCGTTAATTGGGTGCCCCTGAATATAGTATGTTGTAATCCAAACCTGGTAGCAAATGCAGGGTATCCAGCAGCTTGTTGGTCCATTGTAACTCTAAACAGTGATGGAGGTGCAAAGGGATCACTCTGAATCTTTTCAGCATAAAGTTTAAAACTGGGTCTGGTGAATGTCCAGCAACCTAAAACAACAACAATCTTATTTGTTAAACTTAAACAAAATATTTAAAAAAAACTGTTCAGTTAGAAGTTTGATGCAAGTTTTCAGTTTTGTTTCAGAAAGGAGACATTCTCATTTCATTTCATCCCATTTCACTTTGCTCTTTTCCACTTCATTTCCTACGGTACATTAAGCCATGCATAAAGATTTCTTTCAGAAAGATGTAATGAGTGCAGTTTACATGATATGCCTATTAAATGGTCAGCATTTATTCTTTAACCTTTTGTTAATATGTAAGATATTTAATTAAAAGCACCATTATATTTCCTTGTTTCCAGGTAAGACAGTGCTGGACAGGTGTTGGTGAACAAGGTGATAATATATCCTTCATTTTATTGACTTTTAATTCATTAAATGCATACAGGCAAGCAGGCTCTTATTTTTCTTTTGCATCATGGTAAAATGTGCATGGCTCTGAGGAACAAAGGATGACCTCTCATGGTCTATTAAATGAGCATTTTACATTACAGATTTTACAAGAAAAATATATTAATTAAAATTTATTTATCATTTAATAATTTGCATCTTGTCCCTTGCATGTATATATTATGTTTTATCTCATGCTTACTAAAACACATAGTAATGGTAACAGGACTGAGGGGGGTGCAATTCGGTGTGTAATCCTACAAGTGATTAACAAAATTGGACGACTGCACAGCGGGAGTCTGATTTGTTTAATCACGAGTGTGATTACCGACCCAATTGGACGACACAAAGTTCTGTTACCAATAAGTGCATTAATCATAACTTTAACAAAATTTGTGATGTATAAGGCTCTATCTTTTTTAAATCAAAACACAAGAAATTTAAAGATTTTTTTTTGCTAGCAGGGAAAAGTGATGGTGCATACTGTCCAATTACTTGAGCATGATGCGTAGTCTCCTATTTCAGGCTGAAATCAGGGGAGTTTATATTGCCAATGAGATTTGAGAATTTTGTCATACAATCATGTAGTTGTGAAAATGAAATGATCAGCATGTCACGAGTGTGGGACAAAGAAAAAATCTGAGTCCCTGACAGGATTCGAACTTATTATGACCTCCCAAACACCTGGCGGGAGTTCTATTCACAGTGTGCAAAGAAAGTAGTGTCCAATAGTGCGGGGCTAGTGGATTTTGCTATAGGGCTAGCGAATTCTGTTTTTAACTTGCCCGACAGAAAAGTGATGCTTTTTGAGGAACTCGCATAACAGAAGAACAGTAAAACCAATTCTGCTAGTCAAAAAGTTTTTGGGGCTAGTTGAAATCACATCTGGGCTAGTAAATGCTATAGCTTCAGCTTGCCCGAATGGCAAGCTTTAAAAATGATTTTCTTTGCACCCTGATTCACTTGAGCGACAGAGAATTCACGTCAAATGAACCTAGACTAGTATATGGCCTTGCTCTCTGTGAGTTCAACCTTGAGGACCTCAAATAATAATAATATTATAACTAAAAATTATCACCTAAGATATCATTGTAAGCCTTGTAGCCTTTGCCCTCCAAGGTGGAAAGTAGATAAGCCAAGTCCTGTGGATTATTTATGAAAAATAGTGTTAATGAGCCTAGCATCTGCAGGAGCTGCTTTTTTCTAGGATCTGTGCACATGTTCATAGGAAAGGGCTTTTTTTCATGGCCAGCACTAGGAAATTCCATTTGTAAACGAAAACGTTTTGCTGGCAGTTTGATACATGACATAGGGGCATTGACTTAAGTTAATAATTAGTTTTGTGAAATGAATCTCATAGTTAGAAGGCAAGGTGCAATGAAAGTTTTATTTGTATGCTAATGACTGAACATTGTGTGACTTTTCAGTGGTATTCTTCTTTCAGATCAGGGTCAAAAATAAAATAATACTTGAACAAATCCAATACAATGGCAAATTTAATCAATGGGTTCTACATCCCAACCCTCACCCCCTGGAGACTGGATCTGCCACTGGGACTGGTCAAGGTCTAATGTTCCAAGGGAAACACATGACACATGTCACATGACTCTATCGAAGGTTCATGTATACAACTTACTGTGCTGACATGTTTTTTTTAAAGCTACCTGCTGAACAGTTATTGGTCCTGGCCTGCATGGTATTAACTGATCGCAGGCTTAGGACAAAAATTTCTCATTGAATGACCTCTTGCACATGGATGTTGAAAATTACTTCCCGTGTTCTTTTATTGTATTCATTGTAATATAAGACATCAGACATCAGAAGTAATACAGATTCCTTCCTCCTCCATTCGGTGGGTTTAATCTCAAACCTCAATTGGCTTTGATGTATCGACTGAACCGAACAACAGCAAGGTCAATACATCAAGGCCTCGGTCTGAGATTTCCCTGTAATGAACGAATGGACAAGGTTTCAATTATTGAAAGTGGTATATATAGAGGATATTACACGGTGGTGCGAAGATATGAATTTTATTTTAGATTTCACGAACGAGCGCAGCAAGTGAGTAAAATATTGTTTTTGCCACGAGAAAATAAAATTCATATCTCCAAGCCGCCGTGTAATGTTCTCTTTATTATATAGACAAAAAGACATCAATAAAATAATAGAGGGAAATTACTGAAATTACGTCATCGATAAACTCACATGTGAGATTATGGAAAATAAACCACTCGGGTCCCGGATGTAGTTTTTATGAATTTTACGAGTGGTATATGTTCCAGTAAAACACTCCTGTCTATATAATAAAATATAAAATAATTTAAATTATAGTGCTTACTCCAGAATCTCCTCTACGCCCAACATTTGGTCCATGACTGCCATTGCATCCAGAGTTGGGTCTTTCATAGCTGTTGCGATCTTGATAACCACCTCTTCTTCCTCCACCTCCTCTTGATCCTCTGAAAAATGTGCAGAAAAGCACCTTGAAACAGAAGTTATATAGATTCCTTCCAGTTATCCCATGGAAGAGGGGGTATACACACCTGATAAATCAACACAGATATGTGTAATAGTACTATTATGATATGTGTAATGGGGATGTAATAATACTTCTAGGTGCTTCAAGATGCATCCAAGAATTGGTCTTTTTGGTTGCAGAGATGCTACTATAATACAATAAACATACACATTCTTTTAAGAGGGAAGCTCTCCAGTGGTGTAAGCAAAATTTTGACGGTATCTGGTCACCTCGCCACCAACGATATCCCCACCAATAAATAATTATATCTTACTGCTTATTGAAAGGACAAGTCTCTAAAAGAAAATTCCTTCACCTTAATTCGATAATGAAATTTAATGAGGTATGGGTTAAGTGACAATGTTACCCTATTTTCATAAGAAAGGCTGCTGAATTCTAACAACTCCCACCCGACTCAAGCGATGCAAAATAAACCTGGATAATAATATTAAAAAGTGGCAAGTATATTCACAAAAAATAGAACTAAACCATTAGTTGATCATGCTTACAAAAGTTTTCTGCCAGTTTTTTTAAGTGATTGTATATAAGGTAAGGATCTTTAGGTAATCTGGGCACAAGGGCATTGCAACCCTTGGCACATGCATGCATCTCACACCATTTTTTTTTTAAAATATCCATCAAACTTATTGTCAGTATTTAGAGTATTAAGCGCATGAAAAGTTAGACGTAAATCTAAATCTAAATCTAAATTGATACTATATGGGTTGTAAAATTTAGCGGTGGTTGTAAGTGGCATTTAAGGTAATGACTTGAATTTAAGATCTCAGTGATAGACAGAGACAGTCCATATTTGAATAACTGAACTGAGATAGTATTACATAAAGTCAAAGGTAACGAGTTCTATTTGCGAATTGTGCGAGGGAAAAGGGAGATCGACAACAGTTTTCATTAGATTGCAGATGACGGAATTACAGATGAGAAGTATGACATGTTTGGCAGCCAACTGGACAAAGAGTTGCGGTGGAGACATCAACTAGACTGTGTACAATTTTGTACATTAAAGAGCCAGGCAGGCAATTGCTCTTCATTCTTCAAGGAACTGCCATTCGATGGTACTGATCATGTTTGTTAAGCTTGACTCCCTAATTGTGGTCACCCATAACAAAGCGTGTTGCTCACCATTCCACTTTCTCGAGAGACAAAATGCCACCTTTCTCATTAGGATCCCAACTACAATACTCAAGCTGAGGACATGTAAGGCGTCAATTACGATCAACAGATTTGTGGCAGCTGGTGATTGGACTTAACGAAGAAGTTTACGTCTTAGGCAAGTAAACTGTGTCAATTATTACAGAGAATTATTATATTGGGGCAAGTAGACTTTTTGGTGGTGATTTCATCGGTGGTGAGCTAGTTTGGTGGTAAGATGACAGCAAACCATATATTTTTTTGAATTCGTTACTACTGCAATTTCTGAAAGGTGTGATGTACAGGTAAGAAATGTATGAAGCACAACATGGCTACAAACAAGGTTTCCAAAAATGAAGGTTTGTCTACAATGACACAAAATTTTATGTAACCTGAAAAAAGCCACGTGCCTGCACATGTAGCCCAAGATCTAAGACAATTGACCTTTGTTTTAAACGTAATCATGACATTGCATTATATAGTCACGAAATATAAGGATTTAAATGGGGTAAGAAATATGCGATTCTCATGGCAAAATTTAAAATGTTATTTTCAGTCCTTTGCAATGAAAATCGCTTACCTTTACTCCTAATTTGTTTGTCTTTTTGTGTTTTCAACCGGTTTCAGGTTTCAAGACTGCTCCGTTTCCCACTATCTGAACTCCCGGAACAAGCTAGTTTCGGGACGATTTCGGGCCATTTCATAAGGTTTCAGTTCCAATGGCTGTTACTTAGAAAAATATGAAAACAAAGGACTTAAAGTAGGCGATATTTATTGAAAAGGACTGAAAATAACGTTTTTTAATTTTACCATGGGAATCGCATATTTTCCCCCCATACAAATCCTTATATTTCCGTAATTACGTAATGTTATGATTGCGTTCAGCTCTTAAGTTACAAAAGGTCAATGGGCTACTTTTGTAAGTGTTTTTCATTAAAAAAGCATTAAAAGTATTTACCCCCTGCCTCCGTAGAGATTCTTGTAGTACGCTCCTCGACCAGACATCGTTCGCAGAGAAAAAGATCCGAAACATGACTGCTACACGAATTACATAATCAATTATGCTGGGTCCGCTGATTGAAAGAGCCGATATTCGCAGGCTCAAGCCTTTCAAATCGTCTTCATGCATTCTGCCAGAGCATGCCTGATGCATTTTTAACAAGAAAAAAGTTTTGTGAGAGGCATGTCTGTGTGAATGATTTGTAAGGCTTCCACTGGCATTTAGAGTTTAATTGAGTCTAATCCTAAGTAGCTCTCTGTTCCAGGCACTCACGGCGACAAGCGCCACACACCCATGTTATTAAAGTAATAATTAACTTGCGCTCTAGTGTCAATAATCGCAGGGATTCCACATTCCACGCTGTGGATTCAGGATTCCAGGTAACTGGATATCTGATTTTTTGTCAACTTGGATTCCGCGCCAGATTCCAGTCGTTACGGGATTCCGGATTCCCTGAACTGAATTATGGTTCCCAAAGCCCAGAATTCCGGATTCCACGAGCAACATTTCCCCATTTCCGGAATCCCGATTATCTAACAGGAGTCTCCAGTTAATTCGCATATCTAGCCTTGTGCTGCGAGGAAATCGCGAAAAAATCTTTGTCTTTTCGCTGTGGCTATATCGCCGGTCAAAACGCTAAGTGACTGACAGTTCCACGTTTTTAATAAACGTGACAATTTAAGGCAGCCAATCACCACGATAATCAGCCGTCGATTGAGAAAAGCTAAACGATCCTGATAGCTCTTAAGGTCAGCTGAGCTATCTAAGCCCAGGGTAAACTGAGCAGGCTCAGAATTGAGATCTGTAAACGTTTTTAAGGCAGTGCTGTCAGGATCGCTGGGCTTTTCTTTACTGGCATAGTGATAAACTTATTTTTATCTTTTATAAAGCAGTGTCAGTTTGCTAAAAGAAAATATCGATAATTGGTGTTAACCAAATTTTACCTAACAGCTAAAGTTCATTATAGGTAATTTTTAAGTCTCCTTTTCACTGGCAATAAATATCTTCTTTTTTGATTCAGTTGTCATCTTGGTCCCTCCCAAATAACTGGTAACCGCCTTCAACAGAAAAATATTACTTAAGCTGTTTAGTTATGTTCATATTTTATTGAAGCATATCAGGTAAGATTTTCCTTTTTGCTTCAACTGCTTCTTCATCTGGGGATTTTAATTTTGGTGGTTAAAAGGTTTTAAAAAAAAAACGAGTTACAAAAAGCTAGCGAGAAATTGTCTCTCTTGTCAGGTAAGGTATTTTGAATGACACCAGTTTGTACTTGTAGTGGAGTGTTTTTTTGTTTTCTAGTTAACGAGTTTTATTCTGATTGACTATGTAATGAGATCTTCACTTCCCTTATTATCGTTGTGTGAAATGATACATATGAGATTGGCCACTTCACTTGGTTCTTCATCTTAACGGATTTAATGAGAGAGTTACTGAATTAGTGAGAATGTTCCAGGCCAGTGCTAGCAATGAAGGTACTGTACAGGACTGTAACGTAAGATGGGTGGCCTTCGGTTGCCGGCGGTGACTTGTCTGCTCTTGTACGATGGGCTTTGTGTATCTGGAGGTTTACTAACAATCGCTATCATATATGCTTCAACACCATTTTCTCCACACTTTTCAACTGCGGTTATGATGATGATGATGATGATGATGATGATGATTACTATTATTATTATTATTATTATTATTATTATTATTATTATTATTATTATTATTATTATTACTATTATTAATTTTGTTTAGTCCTCTCTTTTTCATTTTGCCGCAGACCTGATGCATGATGGGATTGATACTACTTGTCGTCCTTTTAGTGATCATGCTTGTCCCATCGTCCTTTGCGGAGGAGGAAGGTTTCTGTGATGCAAAACCGCTGGGAAAATACTGCCTCCCGGATAATTCAGGCTGGAAGGAATGCTTGATTGATTCCTTAGATCAGCCGGCGGAAGAAATACATAAGTGTCCACCTGGGCTGAAGTATGCATGAGGTTTTTTTTTTTAATGTAGATGTCTAGGAATGTTTTTCACCCTTTAAGACCTATTTCGTCGAAACGCGGCAATGAAATGCGTACGCCTTATAGTAGGAAGGATCAAGGTGGTGTTACCACTGTCTGCATGGATGGCTAGAGAAGTGCCACGTTCAATAGATTAAAGTATTATTAATAGCTATAAGGCGCGTCTCATCCTTTGATGTATCAAAAAAGGTAACACTTAAGCTCTCGATGTCCACGTAGGCCCCGGTGTCATGGTCTATCTGACATGTGCCGTCATCGGTCTGGGTGGGCGAAGTGTGATCAAAGCATGAACTGAATTGGCTGCTGGAGTCGCCGCTAGAGACGTTTCGCGCGGTGGAAGAAGAAGACACGAAAATTTATATTTGGAACCGCATGACTACCAGATTTATTATGTAAACATTGATTTGCGTCATCAGTATGGAATTTCTGCAGCTGAGTCGCAGACGTTCCTCCGCGCGAAACGTCCAAAGCGGCGAAGAGCGCGGAGAAACGGATGTTTTCGCAGGCTGAGCTATTGGCTGTTGGCACCGCGTTTTTTTTCCTTCGTGCGGAGCCTCCTCAAAGAGGCCATCATAGAGGCTGTCCCCTTACCCCGTCTGAGCATTTTGCAATTCTTTGAACTAAACGTTAATAATTCTACACTAAAAACAGAGGATCTCTACTATTTTGGTTTTCAATTAATCAAGCATGCCACTGTTCTCTAATCGTTAATTTTTAACCCTAGGCTGATTTTACTCTGAGAGTTATCCCAGAAAATCAGACTCAAATCAGTCTTATGTGTGATATTCTATTAGGTGCTTCTGTAAGCCTGAACAAGGTCTGTGCAGTACGCACAAAAATAATCCTTGTTCACGCTCCATCGAGGAGCCTCAACGACCTGAATTTCCCCAGTCTTACTTTGGCGTTATATTTGTAACCGACGCATTTTGCGACAAAGACGGCTGCGAAGGTCGCATTGTGGTGAGCGAAAAATACCGGGATGACAAAAATGGAGGAAGATCACGTGAAGACCTCGTGATGGGATTGACACAGCACATGACGGTAATAATTGTACCGGAGGAATCAAAATGGGCACAGGTATTTTAAAAGATGTCGATATTAGCAAAACATGAGAATACAGAAGTCTCTCCTCCATCGCTCCTTGCCGCTAGGGATCGGACGTTTCGCGGGAGAGTTTCTCCCCTAGCATCGAGGTGGAAGGAGAGACGGCTGTATTCGCAGGCTAATAGGAAGCTTTAAAGCTACGACGACGGCGATACAAAGAGAACGGCAAAAAAGGCATAGGTTTAGATTGGTAAAACAACAATTGCACGCGTATCACGCATTTTTGTACGTTTCTTTGCCGTTTTATGGAGGACGTCGTACACCACACAACGATTTTTTTTTTCTTCTTGTGAACTTACATGCCGTCCTTTAGAATCCAACTCCTGAAAAAATCTCCAACATTTTAATGAAACAACAACAAAAAAAAAAGAGTTGGAATAATGGCGATGAAGTCAGTTGAAACAGCGTGAATTCCCACTTTTTGGGAGACCTTTTCGCGGCCGTTGCCGTCTTCGTTGCATAAGCTCCCTTTATAATATTAGCACACTAACTAAAAACGTTTTCTTTACGCACTAACGCAAGTCGATCGCTTTATCGAGTCGACCGGCTCTTGAGACTTTATACTAGCTGTAAGCTTTTAATGGTTGTTTACAATCTATTTAAAGCAATTTCAGTTTCATCTTACGAGAGACCATAAATTAACTTACTATGCAATAAGTTCTGGATATCCTGAAGATATCCTGTTATGAAATGTATTGTCTTATTTCTTCGATTTTATGGCTATGCCTTGCGACTGGTCAAAAAACAACGAGAAGCACGCTCCAAGCCAATCGTGATTTGGACATAACAATTATTAAAAGACGTTTAACCTTGTTTGCCGCAGCAAACAGGGGTAGTTCCTTTTTAATTTTAATCATTCTTCTCTATTAATTGTTCTCTCTTTTCAGTACGCCATTGACTTAAAGGAAGGAGGCCCTTTGTGTAACAAAACAATCCTCCCTGAATTCCGAGGCCTTACGAAGGTTCCCGACAATTTCCGATTCAATGGCACAGTAGAGATTCTCGGCGTGCCATGCGAGGACTGGATCTACGAGGCTAATAGTCAGAGCAACTTTTCTGCTGTCAGGGATAAAACTCAGAGCTTCGGCGTTAGCCAAACGGCCCGCGACAAAATCCTCACTCGTCTGACAGAAGACTTAGCCGTCCGCCAAGGAGAAAATGGAGCCGGGCCAATCACAGAGGTTCATCATATTTACGTGGCAAAAATTAACGGCACCAACGTCCCGCTTAAGGTGGAATTCGCCATCTCCATCCCTAACCAAAACATTTTTACACATTACAAAGAATTCATGGTGGCCTACTACCCTAACAAGTCTATCAGCATCAACAGCGAGTCCCGGATGTTTGTAATCCCGGATGCGTGCAGTAACCAGGCAGGAGATGACGTCACACCAGTGGACATCAACACCATCAAACGACAGAAAAACCATCATCCAGAGGAAGAGATTTATGACGGGGACGATTACATGGAATCCAAGCGATTTGTTGTGCCTTCAGTGAGAAGCGCAATGCTTCACTCGTCCGATCTATTGGAACAATACAGGATAGCTGGTCACGTGAAGAAAGAGGCAAAAGGCTTTTATTAAAAAAACGAACAAACATCAGTAGCATTCAGGTTGTAAATAAACTAGGGTAGGCTAACGCATAGTAACATTATTGCACTTTTTCCCTGCTACATTTAAATTCTGAAGCGACCTTTTCGGGTAGGGTGTGACGCTGATGCCAAGAAAAAGGACACCAGGATCCCAGCCGAGACATTTTAATGAAACAATTCGTTCGTTTACCTTTTAAGTCTGGTCACTCAGAACTTTATCTGGTTAGTAATAAACAAACCTGTTATTATTATGGTTATTCTTCTGTCATTTCCAATTTGCGGAAATTTCCAATTTGAGGATCATTCCCACCCCACGGGGGGGGGGGAGGGGGGGTATTCCGGATTTCATGTGACAGGGAGATGATCGAAGGATTTTTTGGGGTTTGATATTTTCGATTTCGGGATTTTTATCTCCCGGAGTAAGGATTCCCGAATCCGGGAAATTTTTGCTAGTGGAATTCTAGAATCCTGGGCTTTGGAACCCGGAATCCAGCTTAAGGAACTCGGAATGTCAATAACAACTGGAATCCTGAATGTAAGTTCCACTGACTAGGAATCCGAAATTTAGGATCCACGGCGTAGAATCCAGAATCCAAGACCATCTTGGATTACCTTACATGGGGCTATCTTATTAGCCTGCGTAGTTATTAGACTGCGAGAGAGGTTTTCGCACGCGCGAAGCGCGATGCGCGGGAACTCCAGTCTCATTCCAGCTCTCCCGTAAACACTGCATACGCATTCTACTAGTCATCGATCATTTTGAAGCTTGAAGTTTCAGGCTATGTCTACATTATACCGAAGAGTTTTCGTGCCGACATGAAAAGCTATTCGGTACAGTATCAACAAAAACGACACAGAACCTGCAGAACTGGAACAAGCCGTACACACGCACACATCGAACTGTACCATATGGAGTGGTTGGCTGATAAAGTTTTAATTTGTTGCACTAAATCGAAATCCTAACTCCTGAGTATTTACTTCTATCTCATTGCGTTCCAGTCCTCACCCTTGTTGATTGGTACTTCCGCTACGGTCCGAGTACGTTTTCGATATGTGACGATCCATGACTTTCAAGATCGTTTCGGGGCAGCTTTGCTCCATCCAGCTTCCGTTAAACAAATGGCGTCGAAATCATCTCAGTTAGTGTGAACAGAGGCCCTATAAATCAGTTATGGTTTCTTTTCTCTGTTATAATGTGAAAATAGCCTAAGTTTTATTTTTAGAGAGCGATGAAAAAAAATTCTTAGTGATAGTGTTTTCGGCATGGAATATTAAGGGGACAAGTAGCTCTTCAGGCTAATTAGAACTTTTGTTCTGAAGCATTCTGTCAACATTTCCGCCAAACAACTTCCCCCGCACTCCACCCGAATTCCCCTCTTAGGATCGCAAAGGCTCAAGAAATATGTGCTCTAATAGAGCCTTATTCCTCCCTCAATTGTTCTGCAGTCTAGAAAGAAAGAAATAGAGCGCAAGGTGAACGAGCGAGTTTACGGTGTAGGAGACGAGGGGTGTCACATACCTTATAATCTTCTGGAATCACCCAGAGTAAAAAGGATAGCGTGATGTATGGGACAAACAACTGTATTTACTGGCGAGAAATGAGGACGTTCTAGATATTCGATGGCAACGATTAACTTGAAATAAATTTAATAAAACATGATCATTGACCATAATCATTATCGAAGCATGCATTTTTTTTTTCGTGAATACACTGCAGCCTCTTCTCGCTCCCCGTCAATGACGACAGGCATCAAAGGAGACACAGCAGTATTCGCACGCTAAAAGGCACGGATATCGTACAAGAATAGAGCCCGCGGAACAGAGGTGTAGAGATGGTATACCATAGGAATCCAACGATTATTTTGCACCGACTGTTAAACGTTTACGATAAATAAACAGTATCTTACATAATGAGCTGTGAGAACTATGTTCTCCATTCTATTTTCATTCTTGCAGACATGTCAAATATGTTTCCCAACTGCAACAGTGCTGAAAGTTTAAATGGGAATTCCTATTATTTCCATCGCACTTTAATTTGCTGCAACTACCCTTGTATACCGACATGTTAAGTAAATACATCTGCAGATAACTAATGGTAAACTTCCTGTGTTCATTTTATTTATTGCGCATCAAAGAAGCGGAAAAAGACTAAAAATGTTTTTGAATTGAAATTATTTAATATTACTGACAAATGGAAGCTAATAGAGGAAACAATAACTAAAAAGGAAGATTTCTAAAGTAAACAGTTGTACCATTATGTTGTTGAGTTTATCTGACCCCACGGAAGACGGTCACGGAAAAATGGATTGACTGCGGTCAATTAATAGAATTAGTCGGAACTGTTCTCCGACTTTTGATTGAAAATACTTTAAGACAGTACCGTAATTTACAATAAGAGCAATGGAAGATATCTCTCTTCTTCTCTCGATTTTGATAAATTTGGTAAGGTTTCATTTAATAAATCAGGGGCACCCAACGACGGTTTCCTCCTAAGTACATTGAAAACACTTATTAAAGGCTATCCAGAGTACTTTTAGAGCTCTAGAAATGCATTCTAAGTGGCGCTATAAAATTTGTATATGTTCGGTCATCCTGAGGAATTTGAGTGTTTTCGAAATAATAACGGCTTCATTTTTATTTTCCTGAAAATTTTAGGTGTAATTTAGCGCTTTACGAAAGTGAGAATTTTTCTGATCCCTCTCTCCATCACATTTTTGAATCCGAAATTTCAGGTTTCCTTTTTTCTACAAAAAATAGCCTAACCTGGGGAGTGAAATGCAAAAAAATAAACTTAAGAAAATCGTAGGACATTTACTAGAGATAGGCTTCGAAAATTGAACATGACTGGAACTAAGGGCAATATGACCGAATTGATCACCGAACGTTATGGGTGGGTTACTATGCTAATAGTAAACGAGTGAATAACTATTTATGTAAGAAATTATAACTAGACGGTGTGATCGAAAAGGGGAGTCATTTCATTGTCATAAACTGAACCCTTTTTTCTTGAGTGACAGTCTCCCAAAAAGCTGCCAAATTTGCTTGTGCTATTTACTTTTTTTTGCCAAACTTAAAAACTCCGTTTTACAAGACTATAGCGAGCGGAGAGCTAATTTATGTTTATCCGCCTGCCGACCATTTGTGGAACATGCAAGATAATGCATTTCGTCATACCATTAATTAATGCATAGTTTACTAGTTCGATTCCTGAGTCATGGGACCTAAAAATAAAGAAGAAATGCAGACGAAAACATGAAAGATGTACAGGAAAAACATGATGCCGACAAGTTAGCCTTTCCAATGGATACTGTGACAAGCGGAACATACTTTCTGGTGTAAGCATTGAATTAAGTTCTAAAACACTGAGTGAAAAAAACTAAACAGCGTTTATCTTTTCGTCGCTATTTCCTTAAAGATGCTCAGGTTAAAACCAATTTTGGTGATATATTTCGACTTCATCACAGTTCATTGCACCGGAAAGAAACAAAGAATGTTTCTAAAACTTTTTAACATTGCCATTTTTCAACTAGATTTTTCAACAATCATTTTCCTCACATGCGATTTTACATCAACATCAGCTTTTTCTCACGCTTATACATTTTATGTTCTATTTTCTGTTATTTCAGCCGCTGAACACTTGTGCCACCAAGCGATATTAAGAATGCGTTCTTAATGGTAGCGGAAAACTCTACACCAATTTAGACGCAATTTACAGAGACGGTGGTATTCTAAAATTGCATTTATTTTTTTGAGAAATCACGCGCTGAGAATTTAGTTTGTTCTCTGCGCTAAAATTAGTTTTTTCCTAATGACACAATGCACTGTATAAAAGGCGTTCCGCTCTCGGCAGCAAAGGAGTAAACGGGCGTATCCTGCAAACTGATTAGCTGGAGAGGAAATCGCGACTATTGAGACGTAAGTACCACTTCTTTGTACAAAGAGCTTTTTAATGTTGCACTTAAACTGAATAAGGACTGAGGAAACAGCTCCGTCAGGTTTTCACTTTTTGAGCATAAAAAATGAGAGTTTTGCAGGAAACAACAGTTGCTGGCGAAAGAAAGAAAGCAAACAAACTAAAGACAATTAAAGCCCTTAATTGCACACAAAATTAAAGAACAAATCAGCAAAGTGTACCCAGTTGAATTCTGAAAGACTGTATTTATGACAAGAAGTGGACACGAGACTTTCTTTTCTGTTAACAATAGTTTTTTTTTATGTCTTCAGTGCAGTTACTTTCATAGTTTCGCACTTAACCCTGATTTCTTGCACGACTTAGTTATGACTTGCCCCGAATCTTGGATAGTGCATTCATGTTTCACAGAAGAAAATACGTTTAAACTTCCTCTCTACTATAAAAAATTTTCTTCTGCCGGATGAAGAGAAAAATTGTGTTAAAAGTTCTTTTTCTGTAGGAGGACAACAGGAGAAATCTGCCATAAGAGCCTGGTAATCGTGTAACAACAAGTTGCCTTTAGAAATTTTAGGCCATCTTGGCTAAAACGTTGAAAAATGTTCTGTTAGTCTGTTGTCTCGTCTTTTTCTTTCCGTAATTCGCGCGTATTTTTGTAGCAAGTACTCGAAACATTTGCGAGAAAAGTTCACAATTGGAACCTCATCACGCAGTCCATAGTAAATCCTACATAATCTCTTATTGACACACCTCATTCTCAGCAGTCTAAAGAGATTTCCGTTAATTCTCAAAAAACTGACGTTTTAAAATTCTACCTTTATTACTTAATATCGTTATCATGGAAATTTTGTCAATAGAGATACGCTAACTTCCTTTTCAACAATTTATGATCACATTTTCCAAATCTTACCATGCTTACTTTCAAATGTTCATTGAGAGACCGACCAGCTATAGCGATCAAAATTAACAATTGAAAGACTTCTAAAAAAAAATATGTTGACTTGTAAATTTAATTTGTCTTATGTGTGTGACTGCCAATCAGAAGTGGACCACTCGAGAAAAGAAACCACAATTTTCGAGCATTTATCAAACAAGAAGACAAGGTGAAACCGAAGTTTTATTGACTGACTTTTACTCTTTTTTTGTGCATTATGAAGTCACTAAGGAGTGTCCCTTTAACGCTGAGAAAGAGCGGCCTTATTGTGAATGCCCCTTGGTGCTGAACGGAAAGGAAAACATCAACAGCAAATATAGACAAACAATAACTCAATACCGTTTAGTTTAAAGAAATCAGTGAGTGCGGCTTATTGAGTTACACTTTAGTCCTCAAAATTAAAATTTACAAGGGGTGAATTTGTTTCAGTTAAGGGGCCCAAGAGTCAATTAGCGGAAAAGACTACCTAAATAGAACCCATCAATAAAAAGATCTATCACCGATAATCACCATTTAACAGTTTCCTCAGAGGATGAATTAGTCGACGCATTCTTTTGATGCATGTTTTGCATCTTACTTACGAAATCAAATAACATTACCTGACCTTCCTCTTCTTAGTTACTGTTCGAAGCTCTTCACTCTTAAGTTCTTCACTAAAGAGTTTCTAGCTAGAGGAAATTATAAGGGTGGATTTCCACTATTGACCGCGTAATTTTTACGTGGGTGCATTCGTAATAATTTTACGCGCGTACATCTAGCAGGATTTTTGAAAACGTTACCGCCAAATAGACCTTTAGCGTCCAACAGTTTTTTCGGCCAAAAACTAAGACCAAAGACATTACAAAAACTAAGAGTGCAAACATTACTTTTTTTTCTCTTCTCCTCCTTTCTTCCTCCTCGCTCTTTATTTTTCTCCTTTCCTTTTCCTTGACGTTCGTGTGATTTTTGAGTTTATCGGGCCCAAAATTGATCGAGGTTCAACTTTTAACGTTTACGCGCGTAAACTTTTTCGTTTGCGTTTGCGTTTACGTTAACGCGCAAAAAATTTACGTGCGTACGCTCGTAAAAATTACGCGACAGTGGAAATCCACCTTATGAAGGCTAGAATTTTCCATAAATCGCCTCTTCATAAACTGTTTAGGTCGGTTATTTAAACGAACTATAACTTAGGCCGCGGCTTAGCAAATCTTTGGATCTCCAGATCTCTTCCGTATAGCGGATAATTTTAAGAAAATAAATGTTTTTTTTTTTGTCTACGCCTTATGCTTTCACGAAACTAATCAGGATAAACTAAAGCGTTGGGTAAATTGAAGATGGCTTAGAACGCGGTTTTGTTAAACACAAGCTAAACTCCTTTTAAATAACTGTCCCTTTGACTCACATTTATTGGTTTTTCGTTGATTTATCGTTTAGTTCATGACTGTAAATTGTTTTCCCAGTGAGATGACCAGGAATTCCCTCATTGTCACTGTACTGCTCGTACTTGTGCTAGCTGTGGTTGGGATATACGGGAACTTTTGTGACCAGGGTCTCCCTGGAAGGTACTGTTTTAAGGACCTGAGTGGCTGGTATGAGTGTACCATTGACAAGAAAACCCAAAAAATGGTTCAAAAAACGCACAAATGTCCAGCCTCTACACGGTGAGTGATCAGGGTTCCCGGGAGAGGACTCCGAATATGAAAGGGGTGGGGATGCTCGTCGTCTCGCTTAGGGGTGTAAATTTCGGATTTTGGTCTCACTTAGCGTGTTTTAGGCAAAACGCCATCATATTTAGCCGTGAAGGTCTCGTCCGGGGTTGCAAATGAAAAAATATAAAAATATGTGTATTGCCTGTGTTTTAACATGGTCTCTTTTAGGGGTCAAAAAAAGCGCGGGCTACACCCAGATCGGTCTCTTTTAGGGGTTTAATTCAAGATTTTCGACGAGCCTCCCCACCCCTTTCGTACGCGGAGTCCCCCCCGGGTCAGGTTTTGGTTCAATGCATGCAGTTTTAGTTTCAAATTGATAAACGTTGTGTGTTATTATTAAAACGCTTGCATGTAACAACTTATAAGCTAAGAAGCAATTTGAAAATAATGTATTTGCTCACTAAAGCAAGAGTTGATGAGACTTAACCATGCATGTCGATTGTCTTTTTCACAATTTCGGTAGCTTTCACTTCTGATTGGTTAAGAAAAATACTGCAATCAGACGGGTGGCTTGCGAGCAAGCCCGTCGGGGCAAAAAAACTTTCCCTGTTTGCCCCGCCGCCCGAGCGCCCCGGAGAGCTTGCACGCAGGCTATAAACACACATGTGTGTGGCCATCATCATCATTATTAAAAATAACGTCCTACGCACCAGTAGGTACATAATGCCGTAATATTCTCTGAATAGGCTAGTTTTTTTTTGGCGTTGGCTGCAGTTAATTCACAGTGTCGATTAGTGTCCGCCTTTTCTGAACAGTTCCTTTTTCTAACTGAAACATACAAGCTGGCGTTTTGGTAGTTTGAGATGCACAGTTGTTAATGAAAGCATCTGGCTTCACATAAATAACTCTTGACGCGTTTATCTCCTTACGTACCTGCATTTACTTTCAGATGTCAGTGTTTCTACGGTGTGGACTGCCCACCTACGGTCGGGAAACCCTGTGCTAAATACGAGCTCCCCCCACCATTCCCAGAAGTATTTTCTACCTTCTACACCACGATCGTTACCGACTGTGATGCCAAGAGTTGTACGAACTTCACAAACATCGGAGAATTTCTGCAGAACTCTACCGCAGGGGAACAGCGACATGATCGAGTAGGAGCCGGTAGCTGGGAAACTACTTTCATTTTCCCGTTTCAGTACATTGAGAACAACAATTACATTCAGGTATTTGCGCAGGTATTTAATCAAGCGTTTTCTGAAATATGGCGCTTGCAAAATCACTTTAAAATAGCGTGCCTGTAGTTGTCTGTAGTACACTAACAAATACGACCTAATACATCGATGATGCTCTGTTTCATGCCAAACGGTTTTTTGTTTAGTAGGGCGTGTCTTGGGTCTCCTGTGCACTCCCTTCTTACTCTAAAGTAACCTTAAGGAGGGCCTTTGTTAATTTCCACAAGACACATATAAAGATGAGAGAGGGAACAATTGCAAGCTTAATCTAAGATGCCTTTTTTTCCATTCAGTAACCGGACCCTGGGCCGGGATGTTCAATGCTGGGTTAAGATAACCCGGGGTGAGCGCAAAATTCGAAGCAGATATGAAAGCGTAAAAAGCAGTCTTATTCTTACCCTAGAAAGAATAGAGAAAGTTATCAGAGAAAATGCTCTTGAACTGAAGAACAAGAAAAAGGGATTCCAAAATGTAACTCTGGGTTAGCGCTAATCGGCCTTCGAACAACTGGGCCCTGTATAAATAGGAGTCGGAAAAATACTGCCGGAGTGACCCTGCCGATGGACTGGTATGCCACTTAGGAGGCCGGGGACCGGAGAACTAGCCAGTAGTCCTTACTACTGAGACCAGGATAAACCCCGGTCATGTAGGGTTCTTTGTTGGCTCCTAGAGCTGTTTGACCGTACCCTATACTACTGGTTCTTTCGTAGAGAGTAACCTATTTTTTTCCTTCGTGTTTTAGTTTGACGCTATCTGGTTCGGCAGAAACTGCACCCTCAATTCCAGGTCTAACTTTCCGCGCTTTGGGGTACCACCCTATTTCACTTGCGAAAATACGTTTACTGGCAAACTGGGGGCCACCTTTAAAGGGTGTGAATGGAGATCAGGGGGACACAGCAAAACCGATGAGGTAAGCGACAAAGATTTTGGGGACACTGAACATATGCTGGACCACTGTAGGGGCGTGTACGGGAGGGCCTCACACGCCTAGCCTGCGAGCAACCTCTCCATTCACCGGGGGGATTCGCGAGAAGTCACGCGACAGTAGCACGCGAAAGGAGACGCGAGTGCGTGGGGCGGGAAAGAAAGGGCGTGTTTAATCTAGGCAGGTCAAGTCTCACTTTCCGTTTAAACCCTTACTACAGACCTTTTCTTCAACCGGGGACCGCTCGCGCGCTTTCTCGCGCGTTCTTAAACTAGTCAAAAATGCTGGCAGTAGCAGCGGCCGTGATAGTTATAATGAGGCATAAAAACTAGATAATAATTTATAAAGTACCCTTTCCTAAAGGGTCCAAAGGCTGTTTCAGTTTGGGACCAGGCTGCTCGGGACTTCACCTTATTTTAGGCCAAACCGAAGCCCGTAAAATTGAGAAAAGTTATTTTCAAGAACAGGATTCCTCTATCTCAGGGTTTGGATTTATGCCCCACTCCACCCTCCCCCCCCCCCACCTCACACCACCCATCACCACCACACACCTGAATTTTACAGCAACATACCTGAATGGGATCAAGGTATTTGTCCTGGTCTCTAAGCCCGCTACAGTAGAGGTTTCAATTCGAAAATGTTCATTTATATTCATGCTGTTCCAGTGATTGGGTAAATACTATCGGCTTCAATAAGTTCTTCAACACTTTACAAAGCATAACCATTTCTTTTCGTCCATTCCAGGTTATCATTGACAAATGGCTTTTGATTCAATTGACGGATGGTCGCTTCATACCCTTTGCGCACGAGGTGCAAAGGCGCCCAACCCCCGCCAGCAACCACACAGAATTCTACGATACTGTGTTCGCCTCGTTCTTCCCAGACTTCCTCGATCCTAGTCAGCTGTCGATGCCGACATTTTGTGGCCAAAACCTTGCAGCATTGACGACCAGCCGTGTCGAAGGAAACGAGCCCGGTATGAAACCCCCGGAGTTCATGCGCGAAAAGTTGGCGAGAAACAAGGCTTATGATATAGCCGAGTACTATGACGCAAAACGTCGCTTACAGTTACTGCGCAACCAGGGATAGGTAAAACCGCCCGAAGGAAAGAAGGAGTTTTTCTTTTCTCTGACGTGTCATCGAGCCAAAAACTATAGAGCTGCTGGGAAACAGTCTCCAAATTGTCTCAACATTTTTCTAGGCACTAGTGTTGAGTCAGATCGAGAGAAGTTCAGAAGCGGTCACAACATCTCCTTGGCAACTGAGACAGCTGTCACATAACTCTCGCAGGCGTTCAATAAGGTCTCAACGGGTTCTCAAAACGCTGGGCTTCTGAGATAAAAAATTTCGAGGAAAAAAACAAAGACCAATGTCGTGACCATTTTTAGAGAAAGATTAAAAAATTATTTTCAAATTGTCTCGAAAAGGTCACAAGATCTCATAACAATATTGACATGGATGACTAGCTGTCTCAAAAAATGTTGAGACCATAATTTGGGACGCAGTTGCTCAGGTGATAACACGATAATTATAGAATCGAGAAAAGTCATCTTTGCGAACCTCCATCTTGCAATTGCTTGGCGACGCATGAGAGAAAAGAAGGACTATTTAACTTTGTAGGCAGATTTTGTTAAATAAATTTAAGAATCGTTGGTGATTTCATGAATATTTTGCGTCCAAGACCCATAGAAATTCAGAACTTGTTTAACTGCATGTTTCGTTGATTATATTGTTGATATGAGCGCCTAGAGATGAGGATGACATAAACAGCTGTAGACTTGCATATTCAAACATCACATGTAAAACGGAAGGACCTTCAATGTTTTTGCAAAAGCTTCTTTTTTAATATGTATGAAGGTAAACCTTCAAGGTTGAGTTTATTAGCAAAATAAATAAATGGCATTTTGATCTTGTCTTTATTTGCCTCGTCTTTAGTTAATTTGAATTAATTCATGTTCACGTGGATATATTCACGGCACAAGAGAGTTTTGTCTGCATTTTTTATAATTATTTTTGGAGAAAGTTTAAATAATTCTTTAGGCAGACTAGATCTGTTACTAATGATATCAAGATAGCTATATCCTAAAAATTCTGACGCTTGAAAACACTTATTAGTTGGGGGAATCTTTCTCAACAATGGATTATATCAATAAAGTTAAGCTTTTAAACTTTTTGTGTCGCTGAGCCTCGTAAATCTTTCGTAAAACCAGAACTCACAAAGAATTTAAATTGACCAATCATGGCACTCTTACAGAGCAAATTAACCAATCAAAACCCGCGTCATGCGCGGGAAAAATGTTTGCCAGCAAGTATAAAAGGAACGCAACATTGTTGGCCAACATCTCCTAACATTGTTATATGTTGCGTCCGTTTGCACACCCTGTTAAATGTTGTTGCTGCAGGTACCAACAACTCCCAGCATTGTTGTCCTAATAATGTTGGGAGTTGTTGCGTCCGTTTGCATGTAGCTTATTCATTTCTGATCGGCTGAAGAAGAAGAGCAAGATTCCATAGCCAAAAACAAAGTGAAAAAATTGAAGCGCCAGGTGATTTCGACGTTATTGTTGCTGCCTTAAAATTACTGAAAGCAGCAAAATTAACTCTCAATGCGGCACGAACTCTTATGATCAAAATTGTGGCACACCTTTGAAGAAGAATGAATTCAAATCATCAAATTGTTTTCACTCAAATTGTACACAATTTCTTGTTTTCGTTTGTGACGGAAAATCTCTCCTTACACGTTTGTCCATTTATAGACTGAGGAAAGCGAAGTTTGAAAAAAACTTGAATTATGCAGACATTAACCGAAAGCAATAAAATTAGAGGGTGTAGGATGAATAGGACAATCCGGGGTTTTTAAGACGAATTAATTTTGCAATATATCGAGACGGGGCTTTTTAACAATATAATGAAACCTTTTAGTTTCGCTGATATATTTAAGCGATAAAAGAAATATTGGTCATGCTTTTAGAAATCAATAATATATGATCCTCTTAAAATACACCTTACATCAGAAAAGATAAATATTTGTTCAGGGTGCAGTTGCAATTTAACATGCACTACGGCCTGTGGACATGGGATTCACGTCTTCAAGTTGTGATCCCAAAATCCTGAAACAAACCCTCTTGTTTAAACTAACTGAACTGTGCTACAATTCATGTTTCGTAAGTCAAAAAATAATCCATGTAATGTGCTCGCTCGTCAGGAAGATATTAAGAAGATTAATCGCAATTTCTAGCGAAGTAAACCAAAAAAAAAGAAATCCCCGGCGCACGGTCGGTTCCTTTTTAGTTCGGATGTAAACTTCCGACAATTTCAGCCTTCTCCTTTCTCAATCACAGTTGTTTGTTAATGGCAAAATATCACCACAGTAAACTAATTTTTCACTGCTAATTTTTCTCTTGCGGTTTAAGTTCACTTCAAACGACGCAAATAACGTTTCTAATTAAGCGTCCAATGGCGCACGCGATATATATTTTTTTCGACGGGCTTTCCTTGATTTTATCGAACAGCAAAGCAATGGTTAATATCTAGGATATCCTATCCGTTCGAAACCTGAGTAAATTAAGGAATAATTTTGAGAACTAAATAAGTTGTTGCAGAAAATGTGATCTAAAAGTACGTGAGTACGATTTTTGACGAAATTGAAACCGTAGGGGTAATAGTCTCTGTAATAAGTATGACAAATGGCTTAATTTTTCTACTTTATTTCTGAAAACCTTTTTTTTTCTTTTCATATCATCGGAAAACTCACCTTCCCTACAGTTATCTTAAGAACTGAAGACTGAAAAATACAAACAGTTCTTTGGCAACATTTTGTTAAACGTAACCAAGAAACAACAACCCGTGCAGCTGCCTTTTAGATTAACAAAGTTTCTTAATTGTAAGTGCGACCTTGGTAACTAGGCTGAAACTTTTCAGTTTGGTGCAATGTTAACTGATACAAATCTCGAAACGCTTATTTTGGATATTTTTTAGCCGTTAAAATAACGCCTTAACAATTTCAACATGTTTTAATTTCCAAAAAGTCCTGTTAACCACATCGACCAACGCGGCGAAATTATAAAGAGAAACTAGGAGGTATATAGCGATTCTTAATTTAATTGTTAATGACAGTTTTATTTATGAATACTGAGACAAAAAGTGGTCAATCAAAGAAAACCCACCTTAGCTAAAAAATTTTATCATTTTCAAGCCTGTCTCAGCAGTGAACCCATTGTCACTCTTATTATTAAATCCTGTTGAACGTTTTTTTCCCTCCTATTTAAATTGAAATTCACCACAAGGCGTCAATTTTATCTCCCGACTTGCGTGATTGAAGCAGAAAATATCCTCAACCGCGAGGCTGCTTTATTTGCCGATAAATATCTTAAATCTCACGTTATCTCTCGTTAAGAAGTCACCATTTAATGCTTATAAATTACTAGACATAGAGGTACTGGTTGTGAGCATTGTGATATGTAAATTATTAAATCTCTAGAACAGGCCCCCTTTATTAATATGGAAGAGTTATTTACCAGCAAGATTGTTTGAAATATGTAAACTGGAAAGGCTGCCAGATGGTTCACACTTTTTGGACGAAAAAAAATTCGAGTTCTTAATGACAACCAAACTGAATTGTTAGGACTTCCTGTGCGGGAACTGACATCTTTGACTAACCGGTTTTTGTATGTATTTCTGATAATTTCAACTGGCCCGGTAGATAAATGGAGTGCAGCCCGCGAAGAACGCCGGCAAGGTAAGAAAGATACATGCTTCCGTGCGTCGGGTAAGGAAAATATATACCCGTCACTTGTTTAATATTATCTACTGATTCTGAATGTCAAAAAGAAGCTGACGGTATAAATAGTCAAAGAAAAATAGCAGGACAATATTTATAATTACGAATATATAATCGTCAGTTCGAGAGGTAGATGAAACCAGACAAAAAATATCGATCCTGTCAGGCCGGCGAAAATAGTCAAGGAAACAAAAAAACGTAAAATATATCAGCTGATTCAACAATCATTCTCCAGAATTCTTTTAACTTTAACGTTCAAAGGCAAGTTATTGAGAGTGCTAAGAGGTGAAAATTTAACAATAATCGCATTATTTTTTCTGTGGAAAGAGGACAACGGCCATTCGAAAATACCAAAAGGGTTTCTTTTTAATGGGTGCACTACCAACACAGAAATGATCTTCCCGATTTGATCGATGAGCTCAAAATTTGGGGCTTGCAGTTTTTTAAAGAAATTGAACGGACTGAATATATATTCAGCTTAATTGACATTATATTCCATTTTTAATCCAGGCTTCATTGGCTCTGATTAATAATTCATATGACTCGCTGATTTTCCGAGATCATTACATATCGGTTTTAGAACAGTGGGAATATCTAATTGTAATTTTAAGAAATGTTTTGAGGAGTTTGATATGTAATCAACAGTAATCTGTTTTGAGAGCTAAGTGATTGAATATTTCCACTGTGATAATTTGAACTTTGTAAAATTTCAATAAGACACGGAAGTGAATACAGTAGTTTATTGTAATGTCGTGCTGTAACTCAGGCGTAAGCGTTTTGTCCACCTAAGGAATTCTTCCCTTGCGTAAATCCAAACACTGTGGATGTCGTCTTAAAAGCAACACAACCGCCTTTTTTAACATTTCTTTGAAGAACAGCTATGTCAACTATAGATTGTATACATTTGAAATTTTGTGGTTTGTAAATGCAAATGTCTTGCGCTGCTTTACGTGTTATAAATTCGGCCACAGAGAAAATAGAGCTAAAAAATGTGGTCCGAACTGTACTTCTAAGGCAAATAAATACACTGTTCCCGGGAAAAATTTTAGCGGATGGTAAGATATCTATAACGACTTTCTGTATCACTTAGAGTTCATCGTCATATCCGTATCAATTATCAAAGAGGCTCATTAAGATAACAGCACGTATATGCCGTCTGGACTTGCGTTCCACTGTAAGTTATAGTTCAAACTCATACACTTGTAAACCAAGAAAAAGGGAATCTTGCCAGGCGATGAGCGAATTAAAGTCTGGGATGGGCCAAATCTTTTTCAAAAGTTCCTCACGAGATTTTGAATTGAAGAGAGATCAATCCGAATCCACACATGAATGTGAGAGAGGTTAACTTTTAAACAGCAAAATAATAGATCTTTGGTCTGCCTCCCTCGACCATTAGTGGATGAAGAGCCTCAAGCTGAATGGAGATCTAATTTTAAGCTTTGGCCTCAGACTGGAGGTGGAATAAATTTCCAAAGAGCATCATTAACAAACCTATATTTAATTAGACTAGAGAGTTAAGATTATTATTCCGCTCTATTTTGGAATATCAAAAACACCAAAAACAATGCCTTATATTTCTAATTATAAGATGACAAATTAGGGCCATTTATACAAGGAAAAACTAGACGCTTCTTACATAAGACGCGAACTTTCCGTATAAACGGCACATTTCGTCTAAAATAAGACGCGACCTAGCTAAGACGCGTCTTATTTTAGAACAGCCCTTAACACCTGTTCTTAGATAAGACGCGTCTTAGTTAAGACGAGAAAAACTTCGTATAAATGACCTTCGCGTCTTACATAAGACGCGAACGCATAGTACGCATGCGTTAATTTTTGGCGCGCCATGTTGGATTGCCGTTGCCATGGGCAACTTTTACATGAAAACTAGTCAAGAACAGAAATAAGACGCGAGCCATTTATACGAACTGTTCTCGCCTTAGATAAGACATTGCTCGTATAAATGGTACAGTTCGCGTCTTATTTAAGACGAGCCTCAGCTTATGTAAGACGCGTCTTATTTTTCCTCGTATAAATGGCCCTAATGTGTTCTTTAATAATTCAGTTATACAACTTTTAACTTACTCCCATAAAATGCTGTTGCCGTAACTGACATGCAGCTAAAGGTCCCTCACATGAAGGCTGCCATCTAAATATCAAGTAACTACATCTTCATCTCAACAAACGTTCAACTTTTTTTATTGAAAATTGGGCTAAGTTCATACTGTAACGGATGGCTTTTCGTGCTGACAGGAAAAGCTATCTGATGGTATAATATGAACTTATTAACAATTACTCCTTGAATCCGAATGGGCTATTGATTCAGAGGCCATGAGGGCGAGAGGAATAATTGTTTTAGTAAAATCCAACGAATTGGTCAAAAAATATCGAGAATAAAAAATTTTTAGCTAGTTAAAGAGAGACTTAAATCCATTTTTTTTGCCGCCAAAAAGCTGGCGCTTTTCGCTACTAGTGGACTACAACATATAGCCTAGTAGTAGCTCAACCAATCAGAACGCAGCATTGATAATAGACCACTAGCTGGATTTTACTAATATCAGATATGCGACTCTCCACTTTAGAGATCGGCGCAGCACAGCTTCGCTGAGGATCCGTTACAGAAATTACACCAAAATTATTGTTCTTATGTGTGAACAGAAACTTTATCCGGTATGAGTTCCTTGCTAGACTGCGAGCATTCTCTCTGTCTGACTCTATAGCTCAAAAATCTGTGAGAGCGAGCACAGATAATGCGAGTGTGCGAGGTGTGCGAACGGTGATCTTACACTCGCAAAATCTTAATACATGATAAGTAACTATTTCGAACTAAAAAAACTGCGAA
The DNA here is from genome assembly GCF_958299795.1 of Porites lutea. Classification (NCBI taxonomy): domain Eukaryota; kingdom Metazoa; phylum Cnidaria; class Anthozoa; order Scleractinia; family Poritidae; genus Porites; species Porites lutea. The sequence goes on from NC_133201.1 coordinate 3,793,591, forward strand.
ACTTGTATATTTCTCTGCCTTAAACGAACTTCGACGCTTCGTAGTGCGACTTGGCAGAACGAGTGGAGCACTTTCAGCTGCGCAGAACTGATGCGCAGTGTGCTCAATCAGTGACTCCGTTGACTATAAAATCGCACTGGTTGTCAACGCTATCATTCACTATTATGTACTTGACAAATGACGTCAGCGATTCCGCATTTTCATTTTTCAAAAGTATTCACATTGTTTCAGTCATTTTTGTGTGTGTGTGAAATGGCAGTGTATTGGTAATATATAAACGGTGAAAATGACAACCTCAGCTTTGAAGTACTTTCTTAGACTACATGAGTATCAGCAAAAGCAACTCGGCCGTGAAAGGTAGGGTTTTCGGATAGTTTATGAAATGGGAGGGGTTTTGGTGTAGAATGGAGTATCGTTTAGGGAATATATAGTTGGTATGAGGAAATAAAGCTTTTTGTAAAAAGTTACTTGGGAATGGGGTTGGAGTTTGGGGAGTGAAGTTTAGCTTAACGTTGCAAAATGCAGCTGGCCATGCTCTTGGAATAACACGCCAAAAACATCCATTAAAAACATGATAGAGTACCTCTCGTCCACAGTTTTGGTATAATCCTTCCTCCTTGGGGCTCGTACAGCTTACTCGACATGTCTCTGACAAAGAATTGCATACATACATACACTTTATTACGACTCCTCTATACGGGGCTGTTCTGCGGTAATATACAATAATAAATAAATTTAAAATAATAAAATTAGTCAGAGGAGCAAAAGGTGCAGGGGCAGTGGCTTTCCTTTTAAAACTTGAGATATTGTTAATCTTCCAAATATCTTCTGGGAGTAGATTGTATTCTTTTGCCCCACGAATCAAAGGCAAAAGAGCGTTGACCCTCTGATAATCTGCATTTAGGTATAAATAAGTGGCTAATAGGGCGGTTACACAATAAAAATTGAAGGACTTAGTCATTCCAAAAAAAGAGTTGAAGGAAAAAAAAAGAAAAGCAATGGAAAGGTTAACTTATATTTTGTCAGAGAATATATAATTACTATAATCCCACTAAACGATGGGGAAAAGTATGAATTGAGCGAGAATGAGGTGACTTTAGAATTAAAACGTGATTTTATGCTTCAGTACGAGCCTTTCAAGTGCTAATGGCATATTTCTACTCAGCTTCTAGTTTATACACCCACGATTGAACAGATGTTTTTTAAAAATACGGTTGGTACGATTTCTAAGTGAATTATGGATACAATAGGAATATCTGTGAATGTAAATGAATTTGTTTTTAGAAGATCATTATTTAACTTAAATAATCGCAAACAAATTCTTGTTGAGGATTCAATTTCGGTGTATTTTAAAGAAAAAAAATGATATTGTATCCCGAGTTTTGTTGAGTTACTTTCCAAGTTGAAGAACGGCATTCAAGAATTATGGAGATATAAGAAGCGATTTCATTGCATGAATTGATGGGGATATTTCAACAGTATAAGTACACGGGAAGTTGGTTACAAGTAAATGATCGTATTTGTTATGACGCAAGGCCTTTAATAAAAAAAGCTAAAAAATATCTTAAAAGATACCTGAAAGACACGAGACTACGTGGGTAGTTATTCTTCTTTTTCAGATCACAACAATATTTTTAGTTTACTTCCTTTGTCTCAGCCCACGCGGCGATTCGCATTCTTTCAAACATTTCATGAGGGACCCAATTTTCTGCATCTCAACTTAATAAAACGAAATTGTTCCAATCGATACGTTAAAGCAATTCCTTCTTTTGACGAAAACCTATGTATATAAAGGTCTCTTTTTATCTACCGAAAATATTAATTTTCTGGCTGAAGTCTGAGGAAAAGTGCAAAGTCACGTTAATTTTTAAGGAAGTATTCGATCGGTATTAGAGGCGCACAAAATTTAGCATTAATGTTGCATTTCCGACTTCATTTACTCCATCTCTGACAAGCTTGACTACTAAAAATCAGTAAATAACTGAATTATTTTTAAAAATATTTTGGTGAATTTCCTAAAATGTAAAGTACTTAATAAGAACCGAATTCATTTTGTAAAGTTATGTAACTATGAAAATTCCGCAAGAGAAACTTGTGCGATGTTTCTCAGCGAGCCCGTTTTGTGTACACAACTTGAATTGCAATTTCTTTTCAGAACAATTTTTAGAATAGCACTGAACGCCTTGCGTTTGTAAAGGTTGTTTACAATTAACTGATAGTTCCGGGCACTCGCATAAATTTCATAGGTCGCCAAAGTGGCGCTTAGAAGTGAATGGTTGTTGATGAAAAACAAATTTAAAGAAAGTGAGAAACGGTCAATAATGTCATGTTGAGATCCGAAGACGGATAAAATTATACGAGCTAAAAAGAATTCTCTCGCACGTGACTGACAACTGACAAACAAATCTGATTATGAAGATGTAACAATTCTCTCCAAACCGCGGCTCTCAAAATTCAGACACTAGCTGATTCGCACTGAAACACGTCCAAGGTCATCTTTAATTTAGGTCATAAATAAGATAAGAAATTTTTTTCGAAGACAATATCATGCAGCGTTATGGTTTTCCACTAGAAATCATTATGCGCTGCAAAACCATAGGTTTGTGTCTTTCAACAAAGTTTCTCTTCAAAATCATTGCAAAATCCGTTATACGGTGGTTTTTTTATGAAGTCCGTACTTAAAAAAAAGCGTTATTGGTCCGTTCGAACGATGCCAGAAAGTTGTTGCTACTTTCAGGTAGAGTGTTTTACGGCCCGTAAATTAGATTATAAAACGGTTTTATAATCTAACTTGGACAAGGAAGTTGAATCTTTTTTCCCTTTGATTGCTCACGTGGCCAATGTGTTGTAATAAAGGAAATTCTAATCTCCCCCGACAAATATTCAAATGAGTATTCTCTGGTGCTTTTCTCAGCGCAAACATTTCTACGTCAAGCGTCCGTCAAATCATATAAAAATATGTCATTTATTATTCAACTTAAATTGAGCAAACACAAAATTAAACTCCTTCAAACAGAGCTCACTTCTCAAAGTAACGACAGAAAAACTGCACAGAGAATCCGACCGTTTCATTTGCACGTGAAGATCGCCGCAACTGAAAAAGCATGGTTCTGAATCATTTTGCCCCATTCAGGTAAGTAATGCAGCTTTCAAACTGCTAGCTTAAGAGAGAAAAATCTTCAGTTACCTGCCTAAAAATCCGGTCTTTGTGAATATTGAAATTCATTCAGACTTAGATTGCAAATCGGATTTAAACTCCAAAACGCGAAATTTCACGGAAACATTGATACCTTTACCTTAGAAAATCTTTTTATCCTTTTTATTCATGAAAAACTAACGTAAGATCATAAATCAAATTGATGGAACATTTATCGGTAAAGCTTTTCTTCGGCATTTCAAATTGAAAGGGAACAAGAACCAAACTGAATATTTTCACGGTTAGAAAGATAAGCAAAAATTAAAGTATCCGTTCCAGTATAGTTGTACCTGAAATAACTGTTCACTGCTTCCCAACAATTAGATCGTTATTATTTAGCTACAGTTCTTCTTAAATTTGGTTCAAAGCTGAAGTACAATGACGTTTCTCACTAGGATTGTTAGGTCAGTGATTCGAGCTGCTTTGTAATTAATCCTGCATTCTCTGTGTACGTTAATGTTTTAACGTACACTTGAATACAAAAAGTGCAGAAAGAGTTTAACATATTATTTTCTTCCATGGGGGGATTTTGGACTTACTTAAATAGTACAGACATATTTAAATATTGTATTTAAGGAAGCGTTACGTATATGCAGTAAATATCTCTGAAAATGCCAGTTTGCTGCTACAGCAGTTATTTTTTTACGAACTACGCCAGGGACATCAAACGAATCCGAGCTCTGTTTTATAGCGGCCACACGTGTTTAAGGCTAAAATTCGATTTCTTAGCTTTAGGCGATTTTCCACTCAGCAATGGGTTCTATTTGGAGTCTGTTCCGTAAATTTTTCACAAGCAAATAAAGAAATGAAAAACCATTTTAGCACCCACACTCTCTTTGGATTACACGAAAACAAAAATATCATCAACGAGGAAAGTTAAATATACCCACAAAGCAGCTGGGTTGAACGAAATT
>NC_133201.1:3802700-3810200 GCF_958299795.1 Porites lutea
CATATATCAGTTGCGGATCCAGACCTTCGGATAAGGGGTAAGGGGGGGGGGGGGTCTAAAAATAAGAGGGATCCCCCCCCACCCCGGGCTCCTCCCCTGAATCCGCCACTGTATATGATCAAAGTAGTCACGTTTACTAACGCCACGTGACCACCAATAAATCGAGTTACATAACAAAAAAAACCTGCAGCTGTATACTGGCAATATGGCGTCACCATGAACTATTTTGCAACCAACTGTCCACATCAGAACGTCTTTGCACGTAATTGTATTTGCAATAGTGTTAAGATTTACGCAGTAGTCTACACATTGCTGATTTCTTGCGCATACTCTCCCAGTTTCGTTACGCACGGAAAGGCAGTGAAATTCCAACTCATTTAAAACCTAAGCGGTGATATATTGCAGGGAGAAAGAAGTCAAAAAAATACAATATTCATCATTTTCCAGCTGCCTTAGAAGGCGGCCAAAGGAGTACACTTAACTTGAACCCGAACACATTAACCTTGAATTTGCTTTTTTGTCAGACCTTTTCCGGTCAACTTCGGCGTCCTTTTTTGGAAACTTATTTGTGCACGTTTAGTATGAGAGTTTCTTTTTTTTGGAGGTGGGAACAGCAGGTCTTAATTGTCACTTGCCAACACCTCTTCACACATGACCACCCATTAACGGAGGGGTAGAAAGAAAATCATTACATCAGTGAAAGTTAAGTGCACACATTCTCTCTCTCACCGATCTTCTTCTTACGTTCATGATGTCAACAGAACGTTCAGATTACGTCATTTGAATCATGCGCATAAGCGTTGTTGGTACAGTGAAATTTTTCCTCCGGCGCGAAGCCAGACGCTCTTTTCTTGAACAGGAACTCGCCTCCCGTGAGTAAAAGACGGAAGTTTCTTTTACGTGACTTTGCAGCTGGGTAATTGAAATTTGCATTGTATAGAACATTCGCTTACTCCCCGAATTAATTTTGTTTACGTCGAGAATATCGTCACTGTTTTTTCCTGGGACTCTTGAAATTAAAACTGAAATTTCGCCTGGAATAATTCCAAATTTTTGACGTGAACGAACAGACAGAAGGTGGTTAGCAGAGCGAGGGATTAAAAGGAAAGCCACGCAAATTCACGTACTCGACTTGCATTCACGCTCCATCTCACACTCAAGTAACGCTTACGCCTACACACACTCCATCGCGCATATACTGATATTTGGAGACGGGACATCTAAAATCCCATTCTGGAAAGGCTCATCATCTTCCTCTTATTCATGGGTAACCTGGAATATGGAACCGGTCATTCTGAAAGCCACTCTCGTAGGTTAACTGCTTCTTTATAGCGACTAACCCTATCACGAGAACCGTAAGGAAAAATCTGTGATAAGATCTCGCGAGCTCTTCGACTGTTCCAGGAGCACCGGCTACGACCGAATGTTTCCAGATACCTCAGAATTGTCTCAAATGGTTTTCTCTATGATTTTGAAGCCTGTTTGGTTAATTTGGAGCTGCCCTAAAAACTATTTATGTTATAAGAGAACATTGTTTGTCTCGAAAGTCTTAGGTGGCTTTTTCGTTTTATCCTAAACTGTTAGCTACCCTGCAGCTGATCGGTCCGGTCGAAAGAACAAGGAAATGGAGTAGCCGTATTTTGTTTAGAAAATTCCAGGGGACATTAACCTTTGTCGGCTTTTAAACTAAGTTCTTAGGAGACCGTTGTTACCAAATCTCAATATCTTGCTAATAAAATGTGAAAAAATAGTAGGTAAGTTAGTAGAAAAAATCCGAATTACTTAGACGTCGACCATATAATGGAGCGGTTATCCAGGTATTTGCTCTTTCGAACAGATATTTTACAGATAGAAGTCCTCGAGTGTCCCCGTTACTGCGTTTGAGAAATGAGCTCAGATCTTTAATCGATTAACTGGACTGACCAAGTTAAGTTCTAGTCTGTGCATATCATGATGAGTAGATGTTTTGATATACGCATTATTTACAATAAACAACATTTCTCTTCACTTTTAGCATCTTACGAAGATGAAAAGCCCCTATGCAATTTTCAGGAAGACCATATTGTCTGGGATCGGCATTATACGCTCAAGGTAAGCTTAAAATACAAATTAAGTGATTTGCGTAACAAATTTCCCGTTTTGGGTAAAACTGGTTCGGAATAGACTACGAGTAGTCTCCATTTTTCCTCAGGGATGATAGAGCGCGCGTGAAAGTCACCCCACGCGTCTCGCCTTTCTCTCTTTCACGTGAGTTGATTTTCACGCGCGCTCGCGTTTCGCTCGCTCTACTATCCCTGAGGAAAAATGGGGACTACTCGTAGTCTAGGTTCGGAATAATTCGGGTTCTAACACCCTTCAGTTTGAAAATGAATTTACTGCACGAAATTCTAATTAGAAGAAGTATAAAATAACTCCTTATGATGTCTTTTGTAACCAGCATGAACCTCATAACAGTGTATTTCTGGGCAGATATAATAATTTGTTAATTTTTAGGGGCTGTCAAATCGCGTTACCATTGTCTCGCCCATCCAAGACAGTCTTGGATTCTGGATTCCATTTTGTGGATTCAGGATTCTAGGATCTGTATTCCGGATACTTTGTCGGTGGAACTTACACCAGTCGTTGGCGGGATTCCGGATTCCTTTGACCTGAGTTCCGGATTCCAAAGCACAAGATTCTTGTTTCTACAAACTCTCGAATCCAGATTAAATTACTTGGGGCGAATTATACACCATACATTTCTGGTAAACTACCAACCTACCCCTTCCCTAAGCCAACACTTAACACTTACTTCTCACTTAAGGCAAAATGTTGGCTTAGGGGAGGGGTAGGTGGGAATATTCCCAGAAATGTATATAATGATCCCATTATCATACCAAGTCTCATACTGTATTATCAAAGAAGTATGTCATATTCTTTGTGCACAGGATTTGTCCCGTATCGAGGTGAAGATTCAAAGCGTCGAAAGTCCAACTTCGTTGAGCGACAACTTTTTCGTTCCCATTACAGAAGACAAAGAGCGATGTCGCTCTCCAGAACTCTTATACCCACCTATTGCGAATATAGCAGAGGTATTTAACGTATTTGTTACTACGCTGTACAGTACTTTGAACCGCGGCAGGATTAGCTCAGTACAAGAGAGAAAATGAGACATAGAGGGAATCTTAGGGCGTTGGCCAGAATATGTGAATTTCCTTAAGTCATACTTAGAGGTTGTAAGCAAACGAGCAAAAAAATAAGCAAGTCTATTTACTTGGATGTGCGCAGATTTAAATCGATGGTTTTAAATATCATCAAGTCCTTTGACTAGCTCAAAGCGAAAAATACAGAATATTATTATGGCGACTCGGTTGAATTCTTGAACTGGCAATGAATGAAAATTTGCGAAACTCCCCGGAAATCAACTTGCGATTAATCTAAGCGTTCATTGGCCTAAAAATAACTTTGGTGAAATTTGCATACCCAAGAGCTAGACTACGAGTGGTCCCCATTTTTCCTCAGGGATAGTGGAGCGAGCGAAACGCGAGCGTGCGTGAAAATCAACACACGCGAGAAAGGCGAGACGCGGCGGTGAGAGAGAAAAATGCAGGACTACAGACAAAGCCCAAGCTTTTGACCTTATGCGTTGCTCTCATATTTTTCTCTCTCACCGCCGCGTCTCGCTTTTCTCTCGTGGGTTGATTTTCACGCGCGCTCGCGTTCGCTCGCTTCTACTATCCCTGAGGAAAAATTGGGACTACTCGTAGTCTACCCAAGGGCTGGACTGAGCGTCTCCCTCTCTGACCTATTGACCTATCATTCTCTTTTGTTAGAGCGCCAACCTCGTTCTCAGGGTCCTCTCCTACTCATTCCTCGGAGCGAGAGGACCCTGGGAACGAAGGTGGGAATAGCGCTTGACTGCAGAGCGGGACGTCATGGGTTCGATTCAGGGCGGATAAACATGTATCCGTCCTCGTTCGTTTCCCGGGGCTGGACCAATACCAGGGTCTTAAAATAACCGGGAAATGAAGGTACTTCCTTTGCCCTGCAAATGGCTAGACCTTCGCGTGGCTCGGATGACTACGAAAAATGGCAGTTCCGTCTCCTGAAGGAGACGTGAAAGTAGTGTCCACAATGAATACTTTCTTGCATGATACATTGATACTTTAATCAAGTACCTTTGCTTTGTAAGCCAGATCACCTTCACATTCGTCCGCCCGAAAACGGTCCGTAAAAGGTTTTGTAGCGTGCATGCAAAACCGAACTGAACTACATTACGACGCGAAACTGTCATGTTCGAGAGGTTCCGGTGCAGTATCAAATCAACGGTTGGACTAATGTACCTATAGGAATAATTACAGTATTAACGAACAATTTAAGTAGCAACAAAAAATTACATTTTTTGTTTTGCTTTCTTACCACAGACAAAGGAAAGATTGCCTTCACCGTGCGACTCCGGTAGATCTTCGCCAATCTTCGTTTCGGGATACGAAGCCGAGCGACAACGAAACGACATTAAGCAGTTTGGACGAGAAGCAGCTTGTAAGCTAGCTGAAAGACGAGCGGAGTATGCAAAAAGAAGAATGGAACAAGTGCAAGAGGAGAGTGTGATAATCGAGGTAATAATTGCGTTAAAATTAAATCTCAACTAACAATGAACTATATACAGGGCCAAAATTCAATTTTACCTTGTTTCCAGGGTTATAATCGAAACTGTCACAAATAGTATGCGCATGCCACAAGGAAAAATAAAAAGCTACAAACTCCATCGACTTTACTTTTTTACGCAACAACGAGTTTCTACTTTGTATAACACTCAGTTATACACCGCATCTCTCATTTTTGTTCATAAAATCACTGTAAAATGTCAAAGACGAGAGGCAGGAGAAGCTAACTAAACCGTAGCCGGGCTCAATTCCCAGCTCGCGCTGTTCCTGGTGGGGTATTCTGTAGTTACGACAAGACAGGTTTTCTGGTTTAGAGAACAGGCGTTAAACGATATTCTTTTTTTGTCCAATACTTTAGCGCAACATAGAGGAAGCCATCATCAACAAACTAGAACTACTTAAAGTGGCCGACGAGTTAGAAAAGCAAAGGGAATTCTTCAAAGGCCGAAAAGCTAAATTATGGCGGCGATGTGCAAACATGGCGGAAATCTTGGCCAAAGAAGAAACAGAAGCAGCATTATGGCAGCAAAGATATAAGAAAGCTATGATGGTTGCGCCAGGGAACATGGCATTTTTCTGAACAGCATACATTCATGTTGCTAAAGCCATGCGCAGTGTCGTCACAGCACGACAGCCTCGTTCTGGAATCAAGGTTGATAGAACCGAACCAGAGAAATGCCCCGTCAGCTCAAGGAAGTCGAGCACAATGCATTGTCAAGTTTGTATTGAAATTTGAAAAAAAAGGAACATTGCAAACTATACTGAGGAACTTAATACCAAAGAGAAAGGCTTAAAACAGATTTCCGACAAAATCAATAGAGGCTTCAATAACCGATCAAGACAATGATTAATACCGAAAACAACGTCCATTACACAAGAGAGACGCAAGCAGCTCATGATGGCGCTTAATCTAATTTACTATGTGTCAAGTCATTTCACCCTTAATAGCGACCAGCAGATAATTTTTTCTTAAATCACCTCTAGATTAGACTTTCATAACAACAAAGAGAACGATAAATGTCAAAAATAAGAAAAGAAACATAGAAAATTATTACAGAAGAGATTGAAGAAGAATAGATGTTGATGAGGGACTGTACTGAAATTTAGTTCCATCGCGATCACGATTTAAACATGAACAAATATCATATTATTATTCAATTAATAATCTTTATATCGCGACTGGACTCGCCGGCAGTCGGCGCTAAAAGTAGCCTGCTGGCAAGGTCATCCGACTAGGGGGCCATTTTTTTTTAACGTGGAAAAGGGGTAACTGTCACTTACAAGCTCCCTCCACAAAAAACTGAATAAAATAGAGTTTTTTTCACCAGTGAGTTAATTTATAATTAAATGAAAACTGTGTACCTTGGAATGTGACAGGGGCGGATCCAGGATTTTTTTTAGGAGGGGGTGCACTCGTCTCTTGCTCTACTTCAACACCAATAAACCACATAGTTTTTTTCTTTTTGCAGAATGCCAGTTGTATTAGAAAACCGCAGGTCATCTCAGGGAGGGGTGCGCACCCCCTGCACCCTCCCCGTAGATCCGCCCCTGTGTGAAGAATATTTAACATCTTTCGCTGCATGTAAGGTGATCCAAGGCAGTCTTGGATTGTGGATTCGGGATTTCAGTTACTGGATTCCAATCTTTGTCAGGGGAACTTGGATTCTGGATTTCAATCGTCAGTGGGATTCTGGATTCCTTGAGCTGTAATTCGGATTCCAAAGTCGAAAATAAAGAACAAACGTCAAACCCGCCCTCCAAAAAACAACTGTGCACTTGGTGGATTGCCCTGCTAGCAGAGTCGCTCTTCGATCTTTCCTAGATAAGTCGGGAAAGAGGAAGCGACTTTGCGGACATCTTCTAAATCGTTTGATCTCTCAATCATCCAGCTTTTTGGATGAGTCAGACAAATCGTTATACTGGATAAACCAGTTTTATCTGTGCACACACGCATATTCTGGAGTTTTGCTGACTCTTTCTGCGCCCACGCTCCATAACAAAACAAATAAATTTCATGCTGCAGGAATTTTGAGAAAATTATAGATTGAACGTTAAGTTTTAGCCAAATGAGAAAATGCACCCAGATTCGAGATGGATTTTTTTTGGATTTAACCATGGAGTTAGGCGATTTTACTTGCGTGAACGGATCCACAATCAAATGGGTTTTGAATGAAAATATTTAAGAAACAATATCTAATGCTTATTCTTTTGTGTTTGCTATAACATTAATTCAAAATAAGATCATGAGGCTACAGAATCCATGTTGCATTTAAATGATCGATGCTAGCGCTTTTACAGCTGTTTGTGTGTACCTGTGATGCCAAAAACATCTTTGGATTTTGTGTTTTTCTACGACGTCAATCAAAATCTGAAGAAGCCGCTCTTTCTTCGTGCGCTTTCTCGCCTTCACATCTTAGCGAACCTCTTAGGAAAAAAAAGGTCGTAGTTTGTGATTTGTGGTTGGTGGATTTCGATCCGTTTTGTTTGTGTCTGTGTTTCAAGCTTAGTTGCTTTGTTTTTGAAAAGCACAGTAAGTTTTATCTTCTTAGCTCTAAGATTTTTTTTAACTTCTTTACACTGAAACATGGCGAGTTTAGATTCCAAAGGTGAAATTGTTCCTATAGAGCTTCCAAATCCAGAGGAGACACAGCTACGGAAGGGTAAAAACGAACCGGTACGTTCCCGCTAACGTTTACATTTGCTGACAAACGCAGTGGATGCTACGGTAACGGTTTGATTGACGTCGCAGAAAAATTTGAATTTGGAGCATGCTCAATATGAATTGTCGAGGATGTCGGCAGAGCATTCTCGTCCCCAGAGCCCTTCGTTTCTTGGTCACGTGGTCGGGAAACGA